>NC_057834.1:103408149-103500649 GCF_910594005.1 Cervus elaphus | reverse complement strand
TGGGTGTGTGACTGGTGAGCAATGATATTCCTGGGTTTATCTTCAGGATCAGCAAAGATTTCCTTCTCTGAGAGCTCCGTTTGCCATTTAACTAGTCCTTTTGTTTTAAGATGGGGGCAGAAAGAAATAATTGAAAGGCAAAGGTCACTAAAAAAAACTTTTGGCCAACAATTATTTCCATTTTTTGTCGTTCCCAAATAGTGCTGCTAAAAACGAGAAAACATTCTTTCTTTTTATAAGTTCATGCTTACTGTCAAGACGCTAAGCTCCAACTCACTGGAAAAGACCCGGATGCTCGGAAAGCTTGCGGGCAGGAGAAGGGGGAGGCAGAGGATGAGATGGTTAGATAGTATCACGGGACTCAATGGACATGGGTTTGTGCAAACTCTGGGAGATAATGAAGGACAGGGAAGCCTAGTGTGCTTCTGTCCATGGGGTCACAAAGTGGCCAACACGACTCAGCGACTGAATACCACCACCCACTTCTTGTTAACCCTTCACATTGGGGCAGATGCTAGAAGATGCAGAACATTTAGGTCACCAGCTATTAGACAGAGGAGGAGGGTAAGTGATGGCCTATTTAATCCAGAAACTGGATAATGCACAAAATAAAAGCCTAAATCACATCACTTACAAATTGAAAATTTTAAGATGAAAGTAATTTCCATCCTTCCGCCCAACTCCACTACGCCTCCTTAAGTATGTGAAAGGCAACAACAGCTCTGGTAGTTCCATGTGTGATCCCTGCCTCTCTGATTTAAAAAGAGAGGTGTTGGCAGTTCCAGAGCAATTAAAACTGGTTAAAAATAGCAAACGGCTGGGTGGTTGGTGCAGAGTGATTTGACCAGAATTCAACACTGGTATTTTCTATCATAGAACAAAATCTGTGGGTTGTTAAGTGGATTGTCCTGGTGACCCTCCTTGTCCTACAACAGCAAATATGAGGCCAGTGAGCAAGATACAGATGTGTGAGAATCTGGGTGGTCCAGAGAGACTCCCCCGCCTAGACCTACAGCCGCACTGCGGCAGCCGGATGGATAAAGCTGGTGCTCTGGGACAGAGATGTTGTAGTCCTGAGTTAGTGAAACTGTGTGTGAGATAGTGCTTTCTGCATCACAGGTTGAAAACAGTGCAACCAGTTTCTCTATTTTGACAAGGGCACAGAAATTTTATCTATCTAAAATTTAAATTTGAGCAACAGGATTAAAATAGTACTTAACACTGGATTGATCTGGTCTTTAGCCTAAATATAGGAATTAGAATTGGTTTGGCGATTTTTGTTATTTAATAAAAGTGAACTAATGATTTAAGAAAAATCCCCACTTTCTACTTAATACATTGTAGTAACCTATATGGGGAAAGAACCTGAAAAAGAACAGATATATGTGTATGTATGACTTTGTTATACACCTGAAACTAACAAAACATTGTAAATCAGCTCCACTCCAATAGAAAATAAATATTTTAAAACACTTTCAAATCCCAATTTGTCATCCCTAACTCACTGAGAGGGAGTGAGCCACTACAGTGAAGAATAACAGCCGTTCACTTACCATGTATGAGGCACTGGGTTAAGGACTTGGTCTGCGTTCATGTCATTTCATCCTCACAATCCCAGTGAGAACTAAAGCTAGGAAGAGACAAAAGCAACATCTGAATCCAAGACCATCTGATTCCAAAGCCTAGACTGAGCTACCTTGTTGGGAACAAAGCAGCATGACTTTATCAAAAGCAAGTAAATTTTGTTCCATTTAGGCAAAATTATTTATAGAAGGAAAGGTGAAGAATTCAGCAATGAGAGGTCCTGTCCTTCTTTCTCTATTTTTTAAAGTAGAATTTATTTTTTTTTATGATAGTTTCAGGTTTACTGAAAACTAAGAAAACAGGAGTTTTACGTTATTTTCATATTTTTATGTACCTTTCTTGCTAAATTAAGGTACTGACTTTATGGATTTTTCCACCAAGAAATTTTTTAAGTGAAGATTTTAAAAGTAAAGTTTTATTACTTTTATAATAATTTCATATTCAAACAGTGGTGTTTTGTTGATAAATGGTGTCATAATTGGGGGGGAGAGTGTGATTTTAACCTTTTTTCCTATTGGTTTTCTTGGCAAGTTTCATGTCTGCCCTCATTCTAATATCTGGTAAGCAGAGCCAGGATGACCAAGAATGGGAACAAATTGAAATCTGGAGTCAGAAATCTTGGATTACTTATTAGGTGAAAGGCTAACTTTGTGAGTCTCAGTTTCCTCCTTTGGGAAATGGGAATAATGAGAACCCATCAAATTAGAAAAAGGTGTTATTGTGGGCTGTAAAGGATCAATGAAATGTTAGTTCTTTTCTTAAATTATTAATTAATTATTTTTGGTTGCACTGGGTCTTTGTTGATCCCCGCGGGCTTTCTCTGGTTGTGGCGAGCAGGGGCTACACTTTAATTGTGGTGCTTGGGCTTCTCATTGTGGTGGCTTTTCTTATTGCAGAACACAGGCTTTAGGTGCACGGGCTTCAGTAGCTGTGGCTCGTGGGCCCTAGAGCACGGCCTCAGGATTTGTGACGCATGGGCTTAGGTGATCTTCGACATGTGGAATCTTCCCGGATCAGGGATTGAACCTGTGTCCCCTGTAGCGGCAGGTGGATTCTTACTCACTGTGCCACAGGGAAGTTCCAAGTGTTAGTTCTTATGAGAGTATTCTTCACCTGTGAGATATGACTCTAGGCTAACATAGTTTTATAAATCATTGTTTATATATTCACATAAGCCATGTCTCTAGAGAATAAACCTATGAAATTCATAAGGTAATGATTTTGGAATGAGGCAGACCTGAATTTGAATCTTGGCCCTTCAACTTAGCAGTTTCCATAAGTTTGTTTTCTACAGTTGTGAGTCTATTTCAGTTTTATAAATAAGTTCATTTGTATCATTTTTAAGATTCCACATATAGGTGATGACATATATTTGTCTTTCTCTGTCTGACTTACTTCATTCAGTATGATGATCTCTAGGTCCATCCATGTCGTTGCAAAAGGCATTATTTTGTTCCTCTTTATGGCTTAACTTTGAACTTTACCACATTCTTCTCTGCTCCTCGGATTCCTCACACCTAAAATGGGATAACATCCCCTAAATTACAGAGTTGTTTTGATTAGATTTGAGGTATGTTAAGCATCTAATGCAGTGCCATCCACAGAACGGGCCCTAGTATCCCTACCATCATCATCTTGGGTCTTCTGTAGTCTCAGATCCTCTCTGGAGTCTCCCAGGAAATGCCCTTCACCCTCTGAGGCTCTTCTTTTTATTTTTAGTTATTTTTTAAAATTATTTTTTATCAAAGTATAGTTGATTTATAATGTTGTGTTAGTTTCTGTCATACAGCATGGTGAATCAATTATACATATGAATATATCCTTTTTTTTTTTGGATTCTTTTCCCATATAGGGCATTACAGAGTATTGAGGTGAATTCCCTCTGCTATTCAGTAGGTTCTTATTATCTATTTTATATATAGTAGTGTGTATATGTCAATCCCAGCCTCCCAATTTATCCCTCTCCCAATGCCCCCCTCTTGGTAACCATAAATTTGTTTTCTAAAATTGTGCCTCTATTTCTTTTTTGTACATAAGTTCATTTGTATAATTTTTTTAGATTGTACATATAGGTGGTAACATATATTTGTCTTTCTCTGTCTGACTTACTTCACTCTGTATAATAATTTCTAGGTCCATTCCTGTCATTGCAGGTGGCATTATTTTGTTCTTCTTTGTGACTGAGTAATATTCCATTGTATATGTGTATCACATCTTCTTTATCTAATCGTCTGTTGATGGTCATTCCTTTCATGACTTGCCTATAGTTCTTATGCTCTGAAGTCTTTACTTTTAGAAATGGAAGGTACGTATGATAAATAGAAGGAATGATTAAGCTGAGCAACATGTTCGGGGGTTACAAAGAAAGCAAGTCTACGGCTTTGTGCAATAATTACTTTCCATGTGACTTTTGGCTTGAAAACTACCAAAGAAGAGACCAGATCTAATACGGTTGATTATCTTTTGATTTCTGGAGAATATAACTTAAAAAGGAAATTCTAAACAGCCACTGTTGTTTTGGCAGTTTATTAGAGTGCTTTACAAGTTACAGCTCTTTGTTGGAACCGCCTGCCCCCCGCCCACACCAGCTCCAACCCCCTCCACATATACCTTGTTCTAGTAGTCTGCTGAGCTAATTCCAACACGGCCTAAAAACTCTGTTTAAGCATCAGTTCCTAGGGGTGATTGGCCCTGAGCCTCCAGACAGGTGAACCTCACTTTGCTTGCTGTACTGTTTCTTTACACTGATGTCTTAAAATTGTTTCTTAAATGTCTGCTTCCACCCCAAACTGTAAAGCCCCATGACATGAACAATTCCAAATGACTTTAAATGTCAGCAGCTTGTCTGTACATCTTTAAGGTGAGATACTCTTAGGACAAAAAGGGCTACAAAAGAATCTTAAACTATTTACAGTGATCACATTGCTATTGGTACTGTTGGTATGACTAGTTATGAGATTGCTCTGGGTATTTTGTGGGAACAAAGCAAATTAGGAATTAAGGATCAACTATAATTCTGTCATTTTTGGAATTGTTAAAAATTGAGACTATCAGTGTAGGAAAAAGGAGGGAAAAAATCACAGTTTACACTGAAATTATCAATATGAAATCATAATTAATTTTATTAAAAAATTCCAACTCTGTCCACTGAAAAGGCCTAGAAACAGTGAAAAACACACAAACAATGACTCACCCCTCATGCTCAGATGGTGGTGCTGAAATACCATCTCCTGCTAAAAGGAACCAGGGCTCCTTAGAGAAACAGCTGACTCCAGGTTAGGCAGAGGGAAGGTACATGCTGAGCTTGTCACAACTTGTATCAAGCAGCAAGGAGGAGATAAAAAAATACTACCACAGTTCCGTCAAAAGGGCTCAGGAGCCAACCTGAAGAGGCTCCTGGATAAAGATGAGACAATTTAAGCATTCATATGGGTAATATCTGCAATTGATTGGAACTCATCAGATATATTTAATAATCATTAAGTTTATAGTGATAATAAGAAAGAAAGAATAAGAGAAAAGAATGTTAGAAAGAAAGAGAGGGAGGTGAGAGAGAGAAAGTAAGAGAAGGAAAGGGAAGAGAAAGAAAGAGTGAGTTAAGAAAGACAAGAGGGAGGCAAGGGAGAAAGAAAGAAAAAAGAGAGACAGCAAGCTAGCAACTGATCACCATGGAAAGATGCTAGTCAACCAACTTGTTATTCTGAAAACTGAAAATAAAGGGGGGAAAAAATCAAGCATTCATCTTGCCTTTTCTGTGTGAATTACACTAATGGGTAATCAAGTAGAAGATGAAGAAAAAGTTCTTTTCATAAATATAATCCAGCTAAAAAAATGAGAATATCACTATTTTGCAACCACTAATGAATGAATGGATGCAATGATAAAGAATCCACTTGACAATGCAGGAGACATGGGAGATGCAGGTTTAATCCTTGGGTCAGAAATGTAGTCTAGGGGAGGAAATGGCAACCCACTCCAGTATTCTTGTCTGGAGAATCCCATGGACAGAGGAGCCTGGAGGGCTACAGTCCATATGGTCACAAAGAGTCAGACACCACTGAGCACAGCACGCAATGAATGAATGGACTTGTGTGTTTATTAAGCTGCTAACTTCACAAAAGAGAGACATTAATATGGTGGGTCTCCTAGTGAAAGAACACTCCTTGCCGAAAAATTCAAACCTGAAAATAAAAAGCAGATCCCAGTTTAGATCTCATCTTCAATGAGGAGACTTTATTTGTCACTTTTGGATGCAATTGAACACTAGCTCCTCTGTTCTACTGTGACATCTTAGCCATACATTCAGTTGTTCCACAGATATTGATTAACTTGACTATTGCATAGTTTCCTTGTTTCTACTCTTGTCTTCCTGCAACCTAATATCTACTCAGCAGCTAAATGATATTTTTAAATGTAAGGAAAACATGTCCCTCTTCTATTGAAAATGTGCCAATGGCTTACCATTAATCTTTGAATCAAATCAAAGGGCTTTGTTATGGCCAACAAGGTCCTACAGAATCTATTTCAAATTCATCACCTATTGCTCTCTCCCTAGCAAACTCTGCTCATCCACCTGGACCATCTTGCTATTCTGTCAATGCATGGAGCACATACCATCTTAGGACCTTTGCATAGAACACTTTCTCCCAACATCTGCATGACTTACTTCCTTACCACCTCCCAGTCTCCTCTCAAATATAATCTGACCAGTCAAACATCTTATATCAACAGCAACCCTTGTACTCTCTATCTCTTTAACCCAATGTATTATTTTTATAGCAACTGCTATCACAATTATAACTTATATTCATTTGTTTATTATCTCTCCCCATTAGATTGTAAGCTCTAGAGGCAGGGATTTTATCTATTTCCTTCACTTCTGTATCCCCAGTGCCTGAAACAGTGCCTGTTAGGTAGTGTATGCTCGATAAATACTTGTTGAATGAATGAATGAGAGCGTGGATGACTTGCTGTGTTGCAGTGTGTTGCATTAAACAGCAGTCTCCCCTAGCAACTCATTGAAGACAAGGAGCAGGTTTATTCAGTGTTTTATTGCAGCATCTTGCATGAAGCCTGGCACTTAGTAGGTCCCCAGGAAATGCTTTTTCTAGTATCAAATGTGTCTTTGCCTAGTAATTCTTATACCTCTAGCTATAAGGACATTTCAGAAATAGAAGATTTACATTTTGTGTGTGTGTATGTGTTAGGGGTCTCATTGGATTCCTAAGCTGTATTTTTGTGAGAAAAAGTACAGTATCAAAACCAAAGCCCCATAAGAAATAAATCTTCCCATTATGGAAAAATAGAGTGTGTTCTAAAGACCAGTAAGGGCACAGAAAAGAAGCATGCCAGTCCTTGGTCAAATATTATATAGGATACTGAGTGAGAGTTCGAACATACCACACCTCCTAAGGATCCTGACATAAAGTAATATCTCTGAGAAGTCACTCCAGTATTCTTGCCTGGGAAGTTCTATGGACACAGGAGCTTGGCCGGCTACAGTCCATGGGATTGCAACAGAGTTAGACACTACTTCAGAGGAGGCAATGGCACCCCACTCCAGTACTCTTGCCTGGAAACTCCCATGGACCGAGGAGCCTGGTAGGCTACAGTCCATGGGGTCACGAAGAGTCGGACACGACTGAGCGACTTCACTTTCACTTTTCACTTTCATGCATTGGAGAAGGAAATGGCAACCCACTCCAGTGTTCTTGCCTGGAGAATCCCAGGGACGGCGGAGCCTATTGGGCTGCCGTCTATCGGGTCGCACAGAGTCGGACGTGACTGAAGCAACTTAGCAGTAGCAGCTGAGAAGGTATCCAGAGGAAGAGGGTGGGGTAAAAGATCTTCTTCAGTCACACTCTGTTGGAGCCACTAGGCGATGCTGTCGAAGACAGGGTAGTCTTTATTTGTAGATTCAGAGAGGAAATATCGTACTAACTTTTAAAGTAATGACTTTTGTTTTTTATTACATTAGCATTGCATACTTAGTGTCGAACTTTAGTAAATGCAAATAAGTAAAAGGAAGAAATGTTCACTCAGAACATTTCCAGAAAGAAATCATCCAGGAAGAACTACTGCTAGTAAGTATACTCTATAATGGATTACGTTAAGTGCTTGCTAGATGTCAAGCACTATATCAATGCTTTATACTTATCAACCTCCCAGTCTCTCTAGGAAATTTCTCTCTATACAGTCATAGTTATACATATATCGATAAGTACATCATATTCATTTTTATTTGATAACTTGACACATGGTAGGTGCTTAACAAATATTAGTTGAATGAATTATTGAGAATTTAATGATATAATTCATGAAAATCACCTGACTAATACAGTCATTCAATTTATAGTAGCTATATAATGTTATATGTATTAACATTAATTAGTTTACAATACAACCCTGTAAATGTTCTTTGTTGAAGTTGCTTCTAAGAGATCTAAGCTTAATTGGTTGAGTGACCCAGTAATAAGCAATCCAGCTCCTCTTCTCATTGTGCAGTTTTTCTCCTTTGTCCTCCTGCACACGGTCTCAAGTTTTGCTTTGGGCTCGGAGGGCTGTATCCCAGGCTGGTAGAAATCTGAGAAGTGAAGCCAGCCTGGAATCCCAGAGCTCCCTAGTGACTCTGCTGTCCAGAGTCACACTGTTCATGGGGCTCACAGAAACCAGAACTGCTTCTGAGGCTTGCTAAGGACATCTGTACCAATAGAATCTCTTGCCATCACTAAATAGTTACCAGAGACGTTTCCCTTCTGCCTAGATCTCCATCCTCCCATCTGTCGCTTACCACTTCTTTTTCTCTAGCATTGGAAATTCCTGTAAATTGATTTAGTGAACACTTCTGAGTTTCGGTGGGCAAAGTACTCTGCTTTTAATGTCTTGGTTGGAAAGGAACAGAGAGAAAAGGATGGCTGTACCTTCCAGAAACTTTCAGACTACTAGGAAGGATACGAGAAGTACCAGTCTCCAAGATGAGTAGCTCCTTCTAAGTCTCCTGAGTTCCAATCAGAAAAAGTAGATAGTGTCTCAATGTGTGATAAGGCACCATCTGCATCAATTTCACCTGCAATGTTTGTTAAAAGTACATCTCAGCACTACTGGATCTGAATCTCTGGATTGGGGTGGGAGTTTATATTTATAATTAGCATCACAGATGTTTCTTATACCAACACCAAAGTGTGAAGACCACTGATGTAGCATACCAGGATGACTGCAGATGATAATGGACATTGAATGGAGGAAAGAGTGTATGTTTAACTTGCCTACCATTCACCAGACCCTGTACTAATCACCTATGCCTTGTAACCTCATTCCTCTTAATAACACTGTGAGAAACTATCATCATCATCATTCCCCTTTTGTAGAGATGAAGGAACCAGGTTCAGAGAGGTTAAATAATTTGCCCAAGTCATACACAGAAAGTGGTGGAACTGAGATTTGAAACTATGTGGTCTGACTCAACAGCCCATGCTTTTTCTTCTTTCGGCTGTGCTGGGGTCTTGGCAGCATGTCGCTGAGCGCAGGCTTTACGGTGTGAGGGCTCAGTAGTTGTGGCACATGGGCTTAGTTGTCCTGAGGCATGTGGGATCTTAGTTCCTTGAGCAGGGATCAAACCTGCACCCCCTGCATGGGAAGGAGGATTCTGAACCACTGGATCACCAGGGAAGTCCCGAGAGCCTATGCTTTTAACCTTTAATTCTCTCATAAATGGAGGCTGTCATGAAAGCCTTAAGGAAGCTAGACAGGTGCACAATACTAAGTGAAGAATGCAGGCAAATGATTTGATTTTAACTTTTATTGGAGTATAGTTGATTTACAATGTTGTGTTAGTTTCTGAAACTCTAACAACCATCAAGAACTAGTAGTTCTCAATTACTCCCTCTAAGACTAGACTATATTGTCTTATCTACTGAGCACCTTTTCAGGATAATGCCATTTATATCTGTCTCATCAATCTTCATGGCGACTCTGGGTAATATTTGACTCAATTTAGAGATAAAGAAAGTATTCTCAAAAAACATAAGTGATTTTTCCCAAGGACACACAGTTACTAAATGGTGGAAGCAGGTCTGCTTTTATCCACTATCTGTGGCATCAACGAAGATGGGTCAGCTACAAGTGTATGTGTGTGTGCTTAGTCGCTTCAGTCATGTCCAATTCTTTGCGACCCTATGGGCTGTAGCCTGCCAGGCTCCTCAGTCCATGGGATTCTCCAGGCAAGAATAGTGGAGTGGGTTGTCATGTCCTCCTTCAGGGGATCTTTCTGTCCCAGGGATTGAATGATTGAATATGCACTTCCTGCATTGCAGGCTGATTCTTTACCGTTGAATCCCTGTAGCAAGCCCTCAGCTACAGGTAAAAACCTCAGTACAAAATGACTTGAGCAGTGCAGGAAGTGGTCTCATGTGTAACTCACTTACCAGCAAGTCCCCAGGCAGGACAGGTTCCAGGGAAGGCTAATTCAGAGGCTCAATGATGTCATCAAAGTCTATTTCAACCTCAGGATCTGCTCACAGTTAGGCAAGTATGGGCTGAATTGTGTCCCCTCTCCTGCAAAAAAAGATATGTTGAAGTCTTTACCCTGAGTACCAGAATGTGACCTTATTTGTATATAGGGTAATTACAGATGTAATCAAATTAAAATGAGGTCACTAGAGTGGACTCTCATCCAATGTGACTGTTCTTATAAAAAGAGACTTGGACACAGAGGCAGACAGGCATGGAGGGAGGTCAATGTGAAGAAATGCAAGGAGAAGATGGCCATGTGACTGGACTGGATTTGTCTACAAGCCAAGGAACACCAAGGATTGCTGGAAGACACTGGAGGAGGCAAGGAAGTATTCTCCCTTAGAGCCATCAGAGGAAACATGACCCTGTTGACACCTTGATTTTGGATTTCTAGCCTCCAGAACTATGAGACAACAAATTGCCATTGTTTTAAGACCCCCAGTTAATGGTACTTTGTTACAGTAGTCCTAAGACACTGATACAGAATTATTTTTGTCATCACTGGTATTAGAATTGTGGTGCTGGGGAAGATTTTTCAGAGTCCCTTGGACAGCAAGGAGATCAAACCAGTCAGTCCTAAAAGAAATCAACCCTGAATATTCATTGGAAGAACTGATGCTAAAGCTAAAGCTCCAATACTTTGGCCACCTGATGCAAAGAGCTAACTCATTGGAAAAGACCCTGATGCTGGGAAAGATTGAGGGCAGGAGGAGAAGGGGGCAACCGAGGATGAGATGGTTGGATGGCATCAGTGACTCAATGTACATGAGTCTGAGCACACTCCAGGAGAAGATAGTGAAGGCCACGGAAGCCTGGCATGCTGCAGTCCATGGGGTTGCAAAGAGTCGGATAAGACTTATTGACTGAACAACGAGCAACAAGTTATCTTAGCAGGTGTTTGCTACTTTTTTTGAGTCACATCTAGACAAAAGAATCTCCAGGGGGAAAAAAAGAGCCCACTTCTTTGGTTGGCAAGAAAACTCTTCTCTGAAAGGGCCTCAGTTGACTTCCTCTCCCACATCACTGATCAGAGTCTCACACCCTTTCTCAGACTCAGCAATGCCAAGGGAACACACTGGCCATGGCCAGTCAATTCTGCCCGGAAACAGATGGGCCGGATTCTCCTAAGGTGCTTGGGAGTGCATAGAGAGATGGATTCCTAAAAAAAATCAGGTTCTGCTGGAAAAGAAGACAGATGGGGAGGAGGAATGCTGGGTCGGCCACCAACAGTATCCATGGTATTCTAGATGTCCATCATACCATGCCATCTTTTTTTTTTGGTCCCAGTTTCTCTTCATAGGATGGGAATGGTTGTCTTTGTTTTACTTGGAGGTGAGAGAACTGAACTTGGATTTATAAGCTGATTTGATTTATGTAAATATTGTCCCTCGTAGAACCTGAAGCGCAGCACTTGACTCAATGCCAAGAACACAGTAGATCTCAAATGGCAGGTAGGGTGGCGCCATCAGGGAAATTTACCATCTGTTGCTCTGTTAGTGTCCCAGTTTTGCAAGACTGTCTAGTGGGGTGGAAAGGCTGAGGAAGGAGTTTGTGATTATTTTGGACATAGGGTTTCAAGAGTAATTAGGAAGATACACTCACCTCCATCCTTCAAGAGCTCTTTCCTTCTGCTTCACTAGAAGAAAGTCAGGGATACAATTGCCTGTGTCTTCCACTCAAGCCATCCTAGTTTCCCTGAGATCCCTACAGCTGGACATCTCTGTCTTTTAAAGCAGACCCATCCCTTAGTGCAGACATAAGGAAGATGAAATCCATTAACGGGTCCTGAATAAGTTGGGGAAAAAATATGACAGGATAAGTATGATGTAATTTAAGTATTTTGGCATAGCAAATGGAAAGAAATTACATTTTCTATTATCTTCCAACAGTTATTGAAAATGAAATGAAATATATTCTATACTCCCCCAAAAAGTCAAGATTTTTTTTTTCCACGTAAATGCAATTTTTCCTGCAGTTTGTTCATTTGGTATGCATTCCCCTCCTTTCATGACATGGAGGCATTCTGTTATGAAACATTCAATGAAAAAAAATGGGCAAAAAAGTATACTACTTCTTTAAAATATATTGCAAGAATACTCATTTTCAGCTTTTTATTGCAGCACTAGCTGGTATTCTTGCATGCAGTTTTGTAATTTATTCTGAACATTCTACTTAAACCTTTTTTCAATAGCATGATTTTATTAGAGTCAGCTCACTGGACTTTCCCAAAAAGGTATTTAAGATCAAATAAAACCAGTGCTTGGAAAAATATCATTACAATATGAAAGCAGTTACAAAAACATTAGTACTGCAAAGTTTTATTTCAAATGGCTGAGCTTGCTGTACCCCGGGTTATGGTACTTCTACTTCTGCAGACACACTTACTGGGGAAATGGAAAAAACTGTCATCTTAGCAGTTTTTGCACATGGTGGGGGGAAGGGAGGGGAGAAGAAAAGGGTATAAAAATTTAAAGTGAGGCTGCAAAATTTTTAGGTGCTAGCACTACCAATATGAATAGATTGCCTCCCCATCCCAAACGCTACCTTCCCAGCCCACCCTTTCCAAGTACCCTCACTTCTCAACTGCCCTGAGGATGTGATAGAAACTTCTAACTTAGCTTCTTACCCATAGACCAAGTGTCTTCTCCAAACCGTGGAAGGCATTTTTTTGGAAATGTGGGTGGATTGATTATTGATTTAAACATGTCAGGGAATTATAGTCCTTTTGGGATTTTGTTCCTTATATAATGAACTCTTGTCAACATGAAGCCTCATTGGTCAAACGATGTCTTTTAGCACCTCCATCTGACTGGGCACAAGTCTGTGTCTGAAGGCTTAGTCTCCCCTCCTAAGGGAGCTTTGCAAGCAAGCCTGGTGAGTCCCCAGGTCTGGTGGTGAGCACACTGCAGTTCTTGTCCTCTCATTCAAGTGCAGCTCCTACGGCCATTCGCATACTCACCTTGAACCTTGCCAAAGTGAACCAACACTTGCTCTCATTTGACTTCATAACTGAACACAAAAGACAAGTATTTTTTCCTGTTCAATTGTGAATATGTCCTCCCTTTCTTGGTAACTGACAGTTAGTTTGGCTGGAACCCAGCCTGCAATGGGGGAGAGTCAGCCACGTCCACTGCTACAATTTGATGGTCTTTTTTACCCAAGGAGATTGCTTTCAATTAAAATCTGATGTTTATCAGAAAAAAAGTGTCATTTGTTATATTGCTATCCAAATCGCTGCTGAATCAGGTGTTTATATTTTACAGAAAGTAATCTACTATTGATTGCACAGAGCAAAAGGTATAGTTTAGCAAAGATGAAATAAATCAGCATTTTGGGACTTTGGTATTTTCATGTTGGTAATTATTAATCCACATGCAATTCTATTACACAATATTTCCCTCATCCTTTTTCCTCTAAGTGTCAAATCTATGGTGAAGCACCTACATCCCTTAAGTTTGCAGATTAGGTGGTTTCTATGTGGACTTTCAAATGTGATTTTTAAATTGCGAGTCACTATTCGCATTACTTTTCTAAGGAGAAATATGCTTAAAAAGTAAAGTCTTTATTGCTTCTTAAAAGGCCTAGCACTCTGTGATAAATTCTCATATTTTGACTGTTAATATGTTTGAATGAAAATTATTTATACATTTGGGTGAGGTTGAGTGGTTTTCATTTGATTGCTGCCTCTGGAAATGAAAGCAGAGTAGCAGGAAATTTACATGTCATGCTGTGATGTATATCCAGATTATGAGATGATTGTGCGGCAGACGAACCCCAAGTAAAATCATTCCCATCAAACTGTGACAACTGCAATTCCTGACAAGGCCTCTTAGTTTTGGGGGCTATTATCATTGTACAAGAATATAATCTATTGACAGCAAGGCTGTTTAATACATTTAAAGGCAGACAGTGGAAGAAATCTTAACTGTTTTCATTCACCACTGCACAAGGGTGCAGATCAAAAGTGAATTATATTTAAAAATATGCATGTATGATGATAAGATGCATGACATTCATCAACCTGTTTAGTCATGGTTAGGCTGAGGTGGGGAAGAGCCAATATTACTGCCATATGTGGTCTGAAATAGAGACGTGAGACTGGAGATTATATCATTGCCCAGTCAGAGTGAGTGTACAGGGGAGACATTCTTTTTTAATCCCCGATCTCTGCCTCACTACGTAGCAAGCATCATCCATGTCTGTAGCAGTGACTTTGTCTCAGACAGGGTATATGAATGGGCTCTGTATCTTTATCCTTCTGTTTATAAGTGTGCTTGTGTATTCTTTTTGTGGGCTTGTGCTCATACCGTGGATGAGGTGGAGAGGAATAAATCATTAACATCATAGAAGATCACAGTTACAGAGACACTGACGCATGTGCTTATACAAGAGTGAAAACTAGGGCATGGGGTACCAGAAATACTGCCATGGACTGAACATGGAATTGTTCAGTCTCAAGGTTCCAAATTATAGAACCGGGGTGTTGGCAAAGAGGGGCTGCTTAATATGCTATCCTGAAGGAGTGCAGATAGTGGAGAAGGCTGCTTCAGGTTTTAGGGTACCAAAGCTCATGCAGTGGTGATGTGAATCTCCAATGGCAGTAGCAGTTAGCTTGGTCTCTTTGTATGAGAAAACTCTCACCTGACGATGAGGTACAGTATGGTTTCCTATGTGATGCAGCTGAAAATAAACTGCAGGGAGGATTTTACATTCCCAAGTTCATTAAGACTGCAAACCACAGCACAGTATTCACTCATTTATTACAACAAAAGATGTTTGAGGGCAGTTTTTAAAAAATGGAATGAAGAAGCCTGATGAATTAATGGCATTTTCCCTGGAGGAATTAGTTCATCAACTAATAGTTCATAAGATTAAAATGACTTTGAATGGAGACAGTAGAAGGAAGAATCAAGGGGGGCTGTGAAAGAGTTAACACATCCACAGCTCAGCTCCATGGCCAGAAACCCCTTCTGGGTGTCCTGTTCCTTTCCACCCCTTGGAAAAAGCAAATGCTTTAAAAAGCCACACCCATTTGTCTTTCCCCTTAAAACAGGCACCATTAAAGTGAATGCAAAATTATTTTTAGTGCTCATTCCAAAGGTTAATCATGACAAAAGGCTCTTGTCCTTTGCAAGGTTTTATAAACCTGTCCTGAGAGAAGCAAGGATAGGTCACTTAAAGGGCACAAAACATTGGTGAGGTCTGGGTCCCACTCAGAGCTTCCAGGCCAGCTTCTAATTCCAAAGGGTTATTGGAACGAAAATCCACCGGTGGCTGTCCCAGTCCCCCTTGAGGATCTCTTACTGAGCAGCAGCAGCCTGGGAAGGAGCTAACTTTCTTACTAAGAAGAGGAGTGTGAGCACACCAAAACCATCCATGCCAAGGGTAGTGCTACCATTGACCCACAGTGGGACAAAGCAAGGTAGCATTTCTGTATGTTATACCGGGGTCTCTTTTTGTGAATGATAAGTGTTAGTTCACATCAGCTAATATTTCTTGATTGCCTACTATGTGTCAGGCCTGCTCCGGGTCTTGGTGTTCCCTTTCTCTCAAAGGGCTTGCAGTATGTATCATGGCAGGTGAACAAGGGGACAGGATAATTTGAAGGGGGCTTTGGTTTTTTAGTTTTACTGTGGTGGTTGGCACTGAATAAGTATGCAATACCATGATTTCATGGGCTTCCCAGGTGGTGCTAGTGGTAAAGAGCCTGCCTGCCAATGTAGGAGACATAAGAGACTCAAGTTCGATCCCTGGGTTGGAAAGATTGCCTAGAGAAGGTCATGGCAACCCACTCCAGTATTCTTGCCTGGAAATCCCATGGACAGAGAAGCCTGGTGGGCTACAGTCCATAGGGCTATAAAGAGTAGGGCAAGACTGAAGAACTTAGCATACACAAACGTACTGTGTTTTCATAATTTTTTTTTATTATTTTAGAAGAGTTTTAGATTTAGGGAAACATTGCAAAGACGGCACAGAGCTCCTGTGTAGCTGGCCCCCAGCTTCCTCTATTAACGTCTTACATTGTGATGGTATATTTGTTACAGTTAATGAGCCAATAGAGATACATTATTATTGACTAAAATCCATACCTTACTCAGATTTCTTTACTTTTTCTGTCCCAGGATTCCACATTACATTCAGTGGTCATCTTCCCTTAGTTTTTTCTTGATATGACAGTTTCTTGGGTTCTCCTGGTTTGAATGAACTTGACAGTTTTTGAAGAGTACTGGTTAGGTAACTGAGATTTTTCTGATGTTTTTCTGATGATTAGACTAAGGTTACGAGTTTTGGGGGAGTTGCCCATGGAGGTGAGGTGCCATTTTCCTCACTTCACATCAGGGATACATACCATCAACATGACTCATCACTGTTGACATTGACCTTTGTCACCTGGTGGAGGTAGTGTTTGTCAGATCTCTTTACTCCCCCCCACCACCCAATTCGTGCTATTTTCATGGGGGGGAAGTCACTACATACAGTCACACTTTAGACACAGTTAACTCAAGCTAGGCCACTTCGATTCCCTCTTCCGGGAACTTGGAAGTGGGATTTAGAGGTGTTAGTCAGTCTCCTGGGCTTCCCTGGTGATTCAGATGGTAAGGAATCTGCCTGCAATGCAGGATTCACTGGGTTTGATCCCTGGGTCAGGAAAATCCCCTGGAGGAGGGAATAGCTATGCGCTGCAGTATTCTTGCCTGGAGAATTCCACGGACAGAGGAGCCTGGAGGACCACGGTCTGCGGAGTCGCAGAGTCAGACGTGACTGAGCAACTGACACTACTACTGCTAGTCAGTCTCCGGGGGTTTCTTGAACTGGATGTAACAAGGGAGTGGGTGGCCACTCCTGTCATTTTAATGGAGAAGCAAGGGATGGTCTGGAGAGAGAGAATAACAAACACAACAGAGAAGAGACAACGGAAGGCAGCCTGTGAGAGGGGAGGAGAGGGAGGATCGGCCTTGTCTGTGGTGCTTCCAGGACTTAGTCCTGTCCCTCGGGAGACCCGGCTGCTTTTCTGCTTTGGGGTTCAGTGAGATATCCACATATGCCTAAGAACACCTCCACATCTCATTTTTCTAAAGAGATAATTTGCATAGTTTTGGGTAACTCATAGTTAATGTCACATAAGATGTTTTCAGATAATTTTAAATTCTTGTTGTACAGAAAAATCAACACATTTTCCCTCCACCTGTGAGATGAGTATGCAGAGGGCCTAGCCTTCTGAGGGAGAGGTGAACTTGGGAATCCAGGTTCCTCCCTCACCAGCTTTGGGACCTTATGTGAATTAGTTAGATCTTGACTGTCACTTATAAAATAGGTATGATAATACCTACTCCATATGGCGTTGTGACAATTAAAGGAAAGAATGTTCTTGGCGGGGTGATTGGTGTGTGATTCTCAGCAGCATTTGTGATGTTCCCTCTCTTTTTCTCATCAATTGCCCCCTCTGTGAAGTGGTCCTTGCTCACCTAGGCAGAATCTTAGATGCTCAAAAACCTTGTGTACGCCTCTGTTATACAGTGCAGATCTCACCACATTATAAGTATTTATTTGTTTATCTCTCAAACTAGAACACAATTTCATTCTTTACACCCATAGTATTTAGCACAGGGAGGGCTTTCTAGCTGGCTCTATGGTAAAGAATCCACCCGCCAAGTAAGAGACACAGGTTTGATCTCTGGGTTGGGAAGGTCCCCTGGAGAAGGAAATGGCAACCCACTCCAGTATTCTTGCCTGGAAAATCCCATGGACAGAGGAGCATGGCAGGCTACAGTCTATGGGGTCGCAAAAGAGTTGGACATAACTTAATGACTAAACAGCAACAACAATCTTGCACAGGACTTGGGACGTAGAAGGTGCCCACTACCTGTTTGATGAATATAAAAACACACCAATGTATTATTCAGTTTAAATATTTCTTGGGCAGTGACTGTCGTGTTCAGAGGACTGGACCCCAATGATAGGTGAAAATGTAAATAATAGTGACTAGCCCCTGACGGTTTGCAGCATGTGTTCAATGCTGAAGTGTGTTGCTTACAGCAAATATGTGAGGTAGAGAGGCAGGGTTTTTATCTCCATATCTGCCAAATGTAGAATCTGAGTATCAGAGATTAAATGACCTGCTTACAGTCACCAGTCCATGAAAAGGCAGAGTGGGGGCAAATACGGAGGCCTTGGGAGTCCAAGTTTAGTGCTCTTCGCACCTTGGAGGCATCACAATGAAGACTGTAGTCTGCCCAGCATTCCTTTAGTTTAGGATGTACAAGGGGCACTTGGGAGTTGCTACTAAGAAGAGGGAGGAGGAGAAGAGAGATGCTTTCTTGCTGTGAGGGGCCCATCAAAATTATGGCTCGAAGCTTATTTTTACAGTGCAGTAGCGTGCCCCGTCTCAGCTGAGCACAATCCTGTGAAACACAAGTTTAGCTCAGCAGAATTCATCACCAGCTGAGACTTAAAAATGTGTCTGAGCTCTGCTCTTATTGAACACACGAAGAGTATGAATATCAAGTTATTCGGCTGTGAAATAATATCAACAAAGTTAGTTATGTTTAATTTAACTGTTGAATGGAGGTTTAGCAATTTGGGACCAAAGCCTCGATGAGGAATGGAGAATGAGCAAATCAAACACTAAATTCCCTCTTCCTAATAGCCCAGGCTCTGCCGAGAGGAAAAAGCTGATCTCTGCTTTCCCACCTCTGCCTATCATCATTAAACACCAAGCATTACCTGTCTTGGGCCTTTCTATTTTCCCTAACATCCTCCAGGGAAGAACAGATTGCAAACAATATTGGGTCCCAAAGCCCCAGGAGGAGCCCTTTGAAAGCCAGAAAGAGTAAAGATCTATGGTCATGCTTTTTCTTAAGTACTTCTCTAGAAGGGCAGTTGAAATAATCTTATCTGTATATACCGACATGATATAAATTGTCACTTAGGAAGAAGAAAGTAGTGTGTGTAGGGTTGTACCCCATCACTGAGAAGTATTATCTGTCTTCTGTCCTTTGTAGTTACTGACACAGTGATCCTTCTCGTCCCTCTTTCCCCCATTCCCTCCCTCCTTCCCTCCCTTCTCCTCCTCCCTCCCCACTCTGTTCCTTCCTTTTTTTCTTTCTTCCCTGTTTCTGATGAAGTAATTTCCATGATTGCCTGTGAATGGAAGTTAATAAGGACACTAGAGGCATTTGGGCAGGTCTTCATGGAGCAGCTTTCCTATGCATTGGAGGACTTTCATCAGCCTTGACTCTTGTCCACAAAGACAGCAGCACCCTTATAAACATTGTGACAACTGAAAACATCTCTGTTAGTTTCCTAATTTGAAATATAGCTTGTTTATGAGGTTGATCTTCAACTGTTTTAGGGAGCAAAAGGAGGAAAGAGACCTTATGAAAGTTCCCATGATATTTTTTTAAAGAGCTGTGAATCAAATAGAATGGAATTAACCTAATAGGATGTGGGAAAGGTACTCAGTTTCCTTGCCTGCCTCAACCTTAGCAGTTGGAAAAATGGAACAGTCACTTTTCCAGCTGTTTTTGGACCTAGCATTGGTCAAAGACAGAGTCTGGTCAAGGCTTCATCATTGGAAGTGTGCTGAGGATAGTGGGAAGGCTTGGGCTTTTCCTGATAAAAGGGAAGGATGGAAGTGGTACATCTTATTCCTGCCTTGCACATAAATGTGGTGGTAGGAACTACAACAGTTATAACACAACATGAGGAAGAAGCTATTGAAAGCACCTCAGTTACTGCCTATCTTCAGACTTCTTGTTATACGAGAAAAATAACCTCCCATTTGTTTAAGCCTCAATAGCAGCAGAGAGCATTTCCAACTGATAAAGCACTAATTAAAATCATATTTGTAATATAACAGAGAAATGTTTTAATGATTTAATATTGGCAAAAAAGCAAGGTGTGTGTGTGTAGTTAGAATTCCACAACATTATCCTTCCTCAAACTGTACAAAAACTCATTCACTGAAAAAAACACGGGAATTATTATAAACTGTTATGTTTTACTTTGCAAGGTGTGTGTAAGAATTGTTTTTTTAATACTTTCTATTCTGTATTTTCCAAATTTTTGTCAGTAAATCTACATTATTTTTAAGCAAATGAACAGTGTGTGTGTGTGTGTGTGTGTTTTACACATATTTGAGGCTAACATGGCTTCTGGGTGTGCTGGGAGGATGGTGTCTCAGATCACAGGAAGCAATCCCCTGACTGCACTCAGCTCCCTTGTGTGTGAGCACAGGGCAATGCGGGGAGTGGGAGCATCTTAAATTCAACAAGATGAAGAGTAGTTGAGGCACTGAGATCATTAATTTTGTAACAATTAGATCATGAAGAAGAGAAGCGTAAGTACTATTTTCAAATATGTGAAGGACTCTCCTGTGGAAATAAGCATTAGTTCATTCCGTCCTTCCTTCCTTCACTGCAAGAATTTGCTAAGGGCCATATGCTGGGTACCAGCAAAGCTCATCATGAACCTCAACACCCATGGTCCCTGCCTTCCTAGAATGTGTAGTTTACTAATGGAAATAGTCATTTGTCAAATAATCACCCACATATACTGCTTCAAGTGATGATAAAAACCCGTGAAAAGACAATAGAGGGAGCTGGGTGAGGTAGAAATCTGCTCTAGTTTGGGGATTTCCCTGCAGAAACCTCATTTAAGCTGAGGTCCGAAAAGCTAACTAGAAAAAGTGGGTAAGAAAATAGTTCCAGGCAAAGGCATCTGCAGGGGCCCTGAGTCCAGCGGGAACAGAAAGAAGATCCCTGGAGCACGGAGCATGAGCTCTTAAGTGGTGGCATGAAATGAGGCTGGAGAGGCAGAGGCCAGATCATGCAGGATAAGGATTCTGGCCCTTTGGCTTCCTAATGCCCATGAGACTTCGTGACGAGCTTCAGTCAGGGGAGAGAGATGATTTATTATGTGAACGGGTCCCTCTGACTTCTCTGGGTCGGCAATCCTTCATCCCTCCCAAGGAATTAGATCCATGGATGAAAGTGGTCAGGAGATGGATTTTGGATAAGTATGAGAAAGAAGCTTTCTAGTAATAAAATAACTACCATATATTCAGCTTTACCAACTGGGAGGCAGTATACTAAGTGTTTACAGACCTTTGAATTTTTTTCATTTACTCCTCACAACTATTTTAAGAGGCAGAGACTATCATCATCTCAGTTTACAGATTAGGGAGTTGAGACTCAAAGAGGTTAACTGACTTACCCAATGTCACACAGCTAATAAATAGTGAGTGTTAGTCACTCAGCTGTGTCTGACTATTTGTGACCCCATGGTCTGTCCATGGATTTCCCCAGGCAAGAATACTGGAATGGGTTGCCATTTCCTTCTACAGGGGATCTTCCCGACCCAGGGATTGAACTCAGGTCTCCTTCACTGCAGGCAGATTCTTTACCATCTAAGCTACTAGGGAAGTCCCTAGTAAATAAACAGTAGTAATAAATAGTAAATCCAGTACTTGAACTGAGTTCTGGTCAATGTCAAAGCCCTTTCTTCATCACTAAGCAACACTGCCTCACCTCACGAAAGATGGAGCTGCCATGCTAAGCTGAAAACAGTAGTTGGATGGTGACCTCCTTGAAGGACTCCCCACATGAAAGGACTCTAGAGTTCTCTGGAGATGTGATGCCTGACCTGCTTCACACTCACGGGGAAGCTGAAATTCATGGGGAGGAGGCATTTTCTTCCTGTGTCCTATTTTACAGAGCTGAGAGCTTCTGAGCACCTTATGGTAGGATCATTCCCCCACCAAATCATATTCGCCTTACAACCTAGAGACACCGTCTTTCCTGCCATGTTTGGAGAGGAGCCGCTGGCCAAAGTCCTGCTCTGGGACGCTTTCAGACACTCCAGAGTCTGCCTTGCTCTCTGCTTTCTCCTAGGCACCAGAGGAGCTCGACTTCCTCTTGGAACTGAGAAGATGAAGAAGATGAAGCTCCTGGACATGGACATTTTGTAGACCTGAGTCCAGGCCAGAATCAAGTGTATGGATAAGGAACTGTAGCCATTGTGATCAGATATTATTGATTGTCAGCAGAAGAGTGAGAAGGTAAGAAGTTAGCATACATCTTTGCCTTCTTTCTTGAAGTCACTTTCTTGAAGAGCAGCTGCTGCTTCATAACAACCCTGAGCATGTTGAACATTTGGGGAGATGGGGTAACTTTTAAATAAAGAATAATGCTCTTCCCTGCCAGAAAATTTGACCACTGACTTCCTCTGACAGGTGTAATAGACTGTGGTAGTTTGGGGGGGAATCATGGTGTAAAGTAAAGCAAGAGAGGTAATAAGCATCCTGGCATTTATTCTTTATGTAGGAATATTTGTTCCTCAAAGTCGGGCTACGTGGAATATTAGCATTTGAATAAATTATTCAACACCTTCTAGAGAAAGCAAGGGGAAAAATCTTTTCAGCATTATAACATGGCAATCTACAAGGTAGTAGAAAAAGAAGGCTGTCATTTTTTCTTCAATTACAAAAGGCAAATATTTATTATTTATAAGTATTCGCCTTGTATAGGCTTAAATGTTATTTATGAACCTGTTGCACAGTGATTTTCAATGTAACTCATTATTTTTAGCCTTAGGGTGTTGTAAAGGAGCATGGATATATTTAATGACACTCTGCTAGTCAGCGCAATTACACTGTAATCATTATGTAAAATGTGCTATTAATTAAACCAATTTCTAGTTAGAACATTCGCTTCTGCAGGGCTTAATCTTAATCTTCGGCAATCTTTCTCTCTGTTTTTCACCTATTAATTATGTGATTACTTTTTTTAGTTAATATGATGGAATATGTTTTTATTTTTGAGCTTAATATTGTCGATTAAGAATATTTGTTAAATTAGGTCTGGAGTTTATGGGTCAAAGGTTTATTTTTCTTAAACCGATTTAAAAGGTTTAAAAACTTTAATAGGTGATTTTTGTGAGACGATTTTTTATAAATCAAACTCTTATATGTTCTCTTTTGTGTATAAGCAGCATTATTTACAAAAATTCTTAGTTTCATGACTTACAAAAATAACCCAGTGCTATTTTGCTTGAGTCATTTCAATGTAGAGTTTATGTACTATACTTTAAAATACATAAAATATACCTTTCTTCTTGGAAGGTGGTAAGATAATGGTGTTTCTATTTTATATTAGTCTTTTGTTAACGAATCTCAAAGTAGGTGACATAGCTGATGTTTCTGGGGGTGCAGATGGTAAATAGCTTCTTTCCAGGCTTTCCCACTACCTGTCTTCCAAGAGCCTTGTTTTACTTTTATTGCTATTTTCAGTAACAGGGATGGGAAACCTGCCTTCTAATACTTTCTAACGATTCTTGCTGATGACGTTTATAACAGCATTCCTAAAAATAAAATAATAAAATTATCATCCTTCTTTCTCTCTCTCTCTCGAATGACCCCTTTTGAAAGGAAAGTAAGAAAAAGAGGAAGGGAACAGGCTTACCACAGAGAGGCCAGACAAGTGGGAAACAGATGTTATTTTATCATCTTCTCACTTTGTACACCATTCATCTCCTGAGAGGGGGAGAGAAGAGTTTAAAAATCCTAAACAGTTGACTAGAAATAAGAGCCCACCCTGAATGGATAAGAAAATCAGTCTCAGAGGAGACACTTCCGAATCACAGGTAAGAGTCCCCATAAGAAGTTTTCTATGACCTTCACCTTTGTCCTTTAGGTGGAGCAAAAAGCTTTGTAAACCTGTGCAGGGATTATTATTATTTTAAACCTGTGATGGGAGTTGAAAAACAGAGGCTCTTATCAATCATTAAATTCCTGCCTGCATCCTTCCCCCCCCTTGCAAAGCAAGAGATTAGGTGTTCTACATCAAAATTTCTAGAGTTTGGATCTGTGAACACCTTTCTGAGGGACTGAGGGTCCTGATCATCCCTCCTTGCCCTGGTGAAATGTTTTTATTCATCTTGTTTGCTGCCTGAAGTTGACATTGGCAAAATCAATCACTCCTTGCCAGTGTATTAACACTGCTTAAACCATCCATGTGTTGTAACTCAGAAGTTGGGAATCAAAGCAGTGTTATTTATGTAGTTCCTTAACTTGTCCAATGATACAAAAATTTTCACTCTGACACACCACCTGCTAGAAGGGATTTATCTATGAAAATGAGACACTCCTGAACCAGTATCAAATCCAGCCAATGGTTATCATTTTATGAAGCATCCAATGAAGCCCCATGGCCTTGTTTCCAAATGACTAATTTTCCTTGGTGGCTAGTTTTAGTTATGACTTAGATTCCTTTTGAAAAGCTTTGTGGTGTCAATGTCAGAAGCTCTCTGGCTTAAGAGGAAAGGACAGTAAAAGGGGGCTGGAATTTTACAATGGAATTTCCAGCGGGAACTAAGTTAAAAGATAAATTGATTAAGAACTTTCTATTATAAAAAAGACCATGGACAATGATATCCTGGGGGAAAATATTTGCTTCATATGTCATAGACACAGGGTTAATGGGTTAATATACAAACACGTTTACAAAACAGTGAAGTTAAGAACTCAATAGAAAAAAAGGGGGGAAAACATAAGCAACAGAAAAAGCCTAAATAGTCACAAACATATGGAAAAGACAGTCAATCTCTGTTTTGCAGATCAAAACAATAAAGATATAGCATAATTATCAGAGAGACAAAACTTCATTTTAATCATATTGGAATTAGAGAAAATGTGGGAAAACAGGCATTCCATAGCAATGTGTGGATGGAGAATCAGTGTTAAATTAGACGGGAATATAGAAATAGCTATCAAGATGTGGGGCTTCCGGAATGACGCAGTGGTTAAAGAACCTGTCTGCCAATGCTGGAGATGCAAGAAAGGTGGGTTGGTCCCTGGTTCAGGAAGATAACCTGAGTAGGAAATGGTAACCCATTCCAGTATTCTTTCCTGGAAAATTCCACGGACAGAGGAGTCTGGCAGGCTACAGTCCATGGGGTTGCAGAGAGTCGGATATGACTGAGTGACTGAACACACATATCAAGATGTGAAATATACACACTTGACCTAACTGGATGCCAGGATGAATATATTCTCACAAGAAAGCAACAATATATGTATAAAGGAATTCATTGCAACCTTCTCTGTAATTGCTAAAAGTGAAATACTTAAATGACCATAAGAAGAGGTGGTTAAATGTCATGGTACAGCCATACAATGGAATACTTTGTAGCTATCAAAAAGCCCCAAAAGCTAGATATATATGTAAAAATATGGAATAACTTCCAGGATCTATGACCTTTAGCAAGTTATTTAATCTGCATCTCCATTTCCCATATGTAAAATAATAAACTTCAATAGTAAATAATAATAAAATATGAAAATTTAGAATTAAACACCAAAAACTGTAATAACTGTACATATCTCAAGGGACTATTATGAAAAATAAATAAGTTAATATATATAAAATGCTTAGGCTAACTAACTGGCACATAGAAGATACTATGTTTTAATTCTAAATATTATTATTGTTGTTACATATTTTATGTGAAAAAGTTAAGTTTTAAGAAGGTATGTAGAGTCTAAAAGCACTTGTATAAAAACAGAAATGTACAGACATCTCTAGAAGAATACACAAGGAACTGCTAATAGTGATTAATCTAGGGAGTAATACTTCCAACAGGCACTTTACACCCTTCTGTGTGAGCTTTTATTGGTTTTATAATAATAAAAAAAAAAGGCAAAAACACAACAAAAAACAAATAGCATGGAAAGTAGGGATTTAATTAAGATGAAGACAAAGGAAGATGTTTTTCTGGTATTCATCATTCATTCATTCATTCACAGAACATTTATTGACTATCTACTATATTATAGCCACTGATTACAAAATGAATAAATATAATGATATGATTCTTTACAAGTGCGTTTTCTCGTGGGAGAGCAAGACACATGAATAAAATATTCAAGTTGCTGAGAAAATCCAGAGAGGGAAGTAACACAGTAATATCTGGCTGAGCTTTGAGGGAGGAATAAAGAATTTTCCTGGTGAGTGTACAAAGTTGAGAAGGAGATATTAACATATGTTGAGAAAAATCAGAATCATGGTCATTTCTGAAATAGAAGGGATTTGATTGTGACAGGGACACAGGGGATTTTCTAGGGTGACGGAAAGGTTCTGTATCTTCATAGGTGGTAGTCTGTGGTAGTTTAGTCACTTAGTCATGTCCGACTCTTGTGACCCCATGGACTGTAGCCTGCCAGGCTTCTCTGTCCATGGGATTTTCCGGGCAAGAATACTGGAGTGGGTTGCCATTTGGGGTTTGGAGTTATTTAAGTATGATCAGTTGCTAAGTCTTGCTCGACTCTTTGCAACCCCATGGACTATATAGCCCACCAGGCTTCTCTGTCCATGGGATTTTCCAGGCAAGAATACTGGAAGAGGTTGCCATTTCTTACTTCTTATGTAAATATATGCAGTTGTCAAAACTGACCAACTGTGCAATTAAAAGATATACATTTCAGTATATGTAGGTACACTTTAATTAAAAGGAAAAAAGTGGGGGAAAATTATGACTATATCAGTGAATAGGTAGACACAGAGAGAGGGAAAGAGAGTGTCAATATATCTTGAGAAGTGACATCCTTAGCAAGAAAAGGAGAAGGAAGACTGCATTGAGAGGTCAGAAGGGGCAGGAAGGCTCAGTTCTGGCTACACAAATATGTATGATGATCCAGCACAACTGAGGGCTTCAAATACCTCTGATAGGAAAGAGTCCACTCCTGACCTTCAAGGAGCCTCCATCCCCAAAGACAGGAGAATTCCAGTGTGGAGAGGAGGGCCTTACTCTGATTCAGGCTCCTGAAGACTTGGAACTAGCCATTCCCAAGGGTCCATCTCTTCCCACATCTGTAGGAAAGGCAAGATCTTGCTGACCTTGGCATAATGGCAGATGTAATCTTCACATGAAGGTGGCTTGTCCTTGAACAATTTCTCCAATACATTAAGCACAGGATTCTTGGCTCATCTCTCAGGAATGTGCATACATGTTTTTGTTGCTGCTCCTTTTTCATGATTGAGTTTCTATTATAGACCACAGTGGGAACAAAAACTCCCCTCTTTCACTTTTTAAAAACGAAGTTTTATTTTGTATTGGGATATAGCCAAATAACAATGCTGTGATAGTTTCAGGTGAAGAGCAGAGGGACTCAGCCATACATATAACGTATCCATTCTCCCCCAAACTCCCCTCCCATCCAGGTTGTCACATAACTGAGCAGTGTTCCTTGTGCTCCTGTGTTCCCTGTTCCAGTAGGTCCTTGTTGGCTATCTATTTTAAATATAGCAGTGTGAACATGTCCATCCCAAACTCTCTAACTATCCCTTCCCCACCTCCTTACCCACGGCAACCATAAGGTCATTCTCTAAGTCTGTGAGTCTGTTTCTGTTTGGTAAGTAAGTTCATTTTTATAATTTCTTTTTAGATTCCACATATAAAGGATGTCATACGATATTTCTCCTTCTCTGTCTGACTTACTTCAGTAAGTATGACAGTCTTTAGGTCCATCCATGTTGCTGCAAATAGCATTATTTTGAGTCATCTTGAACCTGGATTCCCTCTCTGGGCCTCCATGGAGTCAAAGCAGAGCCTTCCAGTTTGATCTCTCTGGGTCCCTGGAGTGTTTTTGTTTCTTTTTTTTTTTTTTTTTTTTTTACCTTTTAATACACATTATTTTTAGAACAGTTTAGGTTTACAGAAAGTTGTACAGAAAGTACAGAGTTTGGATATTATGTGATGTTTTGTATCCACCATGACAATATCATAGAGAATATTTTCATTGCCCTAAATATGTCCTGAGCTCTGACTATTTATTCCTTCCCGTCTGCTCCTATGCTTAAATCCATGGCAAACATTGATCTTTTTACTGTTCCTCTAGTTTTGCCAGAGAGAGATTTTAGGTTTTTAAAAAATTGAGGCTTGAAAATCTTAATATATAAGGTTTAAACGCATCTATTTTCTATTTTTAGATTCTAGTTAATATACTGTGTAAACAGATATTTATTCATTTAAAAAATCGACCAGTGTTTATTGCATCTTTTTATGTGCCAGGAAGTACAACGCACCAAGGCCAGACAAAGTAATTCACTCTGGAGGAGATAGATAGGCTACAGAGGGGTAAGTAAATGCTTCATGTTAATGAGAATGAGCCTTGCTATTTATTGAACACTTACTATGTGATGCATGATAATAATGCCCTTTAGCTGCATTATTGCAGGTAATACAACAAAAACACTACATGGGAGGAACTATGATTATTCCCATTTCAGACTCGAGGAATCTGTGCTACCTGTGCTACCTAAAATTATCTCCCTGCAGGAGGCGCACACACCACACTCAGGGAAACCTGGCTTTAGATGGACACTTTCTCAAAGGCTCAAATTTGATCTTGCTCATCCGGTGTCCCCAGAACCTAGCACACTTGACAATGCAACACCTTTGTCAGATGAATGAAACTGTGAGTGAACGAGTGGAGCTTTGGAGATGGTCTCTACACTTCCACCAAAGCTTTCCTGAGGTTATGAAACTGGTGGCTGTGGAACTAGAGGTCAATAAGAAATTTCGAGTTTTAGTGAGATGGGCAGTGCAGGACTATGGTGTATTAGTCACTGGGCTAGTCCTTGGGGAGTTCTAGGCAGCTGCATGGAAGGAGTGTGCAGACAGGCCAGCATCACCGTGTGGAAGCCATAGGGAACACTGGTCGTTGTCCATATGGCATGAATCTGAGGGGCCTTAGGAAGGCCATCTGTTCCCACTGACTAGGGATCCATTCCCTGATGGGAAGCACCACCCTCTACCTTTTAAAGTGCAAATGTTTCTAATTCTTTTAAGATAAACTGACTCTTGGCTATCCTAAGGTAAGGCCCCTTTGTGGATAGATTAGAGAGAATCTTGCCAAACACAGACTCAGTTCACTTCCCAATTTTGCTCATTACTGGCAAACAGGGGACTATTTACCAAGTGCCAAGAACTATGCCAGGCATTGTGGTGGGCTTTTTACGTCTTAAAAAAGGGAGGGGTGGGGGTAGATTAAATGACTTGTCTAAGCTTTTTCCAGCCTCGAGTTGCTGGAGCCAGGATTTGAACACAAGGCTCATGTTCTGTCTATTATACATTTGATCAGTTCTTTTATAGTTGATAGAAGCAGAAACTTACAGCTGCCACACCTGCACTGGCAGAAAATACTGACCTTCATGGAGTCCTAAGTGCTTTTAATTTCTAAAGAGGTTGGTAGTTTGAGTTAAAGAAGCCAAAAAACTTAACCCAATGCTTGGGACACAGAAAGTACTCTGTAAATTTTCCGGGCAAGAATACTGGAATAGGTTGCCATTTCTTTCTCCAGGAGATCTTCCTAACCCAGGAGTTGAACCTGGGTCTCCCACATTGTAGGCAGACGCTTTACTATCTGAGCCACCAGGGAAGTCTAAAGAGGCTGGTAGCTTGAGTTAAAGAAGGTAAAAAACTTAACCCAGTGCTTGGGACACAGAAAGTACTCTGTAAATGGTAGGATTATTAATCATTTCAGCCAGGTTATCAATGGCATAGGAATAGGATTTTGTCAGGCTGACAAACTGAAGTATTTATAGGGAAATCTTGGATCTGGATACTTAAATATCATTTTTGTAGCTTTAAGTTAAATAGCCCATTTTAAGGATATTAGCTATTACTCTTGGCAAAATGGTGCCACTGAAGGGTTTGAATAGAAGAGTAGAATACTTTGGCTTTTTAAAAAATAGTCGTTTGCTTTATTTATTTAATTTTAGCTGTGCTAGGTCTTCACTGTGGTACAAGGGCTCCTCGATGTAACACGTGGCTTCTCTAGTTGTGGTGCATGGACTCTCTAGTTGTGGTGCGTGGGCTAGAGTTTGTGGGACCAGTAGTTGCAGCATGCATGGGTTGGCTGCCCATGGCATGTGGGCTCTTAGTTCCCTGACCAGGGATCAAACCAAGGTCCCTTGCCTTAGAAGGCTGATTCTTAATCACTGGACCCCTAGGGATGTCCCTTGATCTTTGTTTTAAAAGGGCCTCTCTTGGCTTCTGTGTTGAGACTCAGAGGAAGGGTAGACACAGGAAGATCTAGCAGGTACTTGTTATAACAAGACAGGCAAGAGATGATGGTGGCTTTAAGTGGCTTGGTAGCAAAGAAAGTGGTAAGAAGTGATCAGATGATGGTAATATTTTGAATGTAAAGCCCAGTGGATTTCCTGCTTTGTGGGAAGTGGGTGAGAGAGAGAGAGAGATGTCCAGGATGGCTTTAAGGGTAAGGGTCTGAAAATGACATTACAACCAACAACTAACTGTCTTCCTTTAACAAATAGGCAGTGAAGGAGAGGAGTGGATATTCCTTTCTAGGCACCCAGAGACCCAAGACGGCATCTGGCAGTGTTACTGTGGGAAAAGTGCTGTCATTGTTGGCTCATCTGATACAGAGGCATTGGCCGGCAGAGCAGAACTCATGAAGGATGGAGAGACAGGGCGGAGGAACAGGACAGCTCTGAACTGAATTCTTTTTAAAGTTTTATTCATTTATTTGTGGCTGCGCTGTGTCTTTGTTGCTGCACACGGGCTTTCTCCAGTTTTGATGAGCCAGGGCTGCTCTCTGCTTGTGGTCTGAGGGCTGCTCACTGCAGTGGTTTCTCTTGTTTTGAAGCATGGGCTCTAGGTGTGCAGGCTTCAGTAGTTGTGGAGCACGGGCTTAGCTATCCCGCAGCATGTGGGATCTTCCTGGACCAGGGATCGAACCCGTGTCTCCTGCATTGGCAGGTGGACTCTTTACCACTGAGCCACTAGGGAAGCCATGAACTGAATTTCCCCGCCACCCCTGGAGCTTCAGCTACTCTCTTGCCTTTCCTCTTCATATTTATCTGTCCTGGCCCTGGGGTCAGGCTCCTACCCTCACCCCCAAGGGTGTAGGGAATACCACTCTCCCCAGACCTGACCCTTAAGACTGTATATTTAGTAAATATCTTCTCCGTAACAGTCTCACTTGAAGATGGTTTCAAGGGCCAGGCACTTGGAAAGCAATGGGCATTTCCTGAGGGCTGTGGGCATTTTCTTTCCTAACTATTTCCAGCCTGTTTCCTTCCAAATGAAACTAGTGAACATATTCAGGCTCACATGGAGGCGGAAGCTTTCTGAGGAAAGGGCAGGCAGCCTGCAAACTCCAGCTGCTGCACTGTTTGCGGTAACTCTATTTTTAATATACATTGCTGACCCTAATGATAGTCTATTGAGATGAGGGCGAGAAATGTCTGATCAAGTGGAGATTAATTTTTGACTGTGTCGCCCAGAATGCATGAAAATGCACTCCTTTTTTCTATTTAGACTCCCAGGATGCTTTGATTGATTGACTAGTTTACAAATGAAGGTGATAAAATTAGGTTGAAGACCACATACATTTCTTAAAATGAGGCTGGCTGGTCGTGGAGACAATGAGGTTTGGACAGATTGTATTGCTGGTTTAGGCAATCTTCTGAGCATGTCAAGATTTATAGACCTGTACTGTAATGTTACAATTGCAGCTCACTGATATAGGTTTCTTTTCAAATTCTTTCCCATTTTATTTGAAAAAGGCCATTAGAGAGTTATAGACTATTGAAAAAGCTTTTTCTTTGCTAACCCTTAATAAACTCTTCCAAACAAGGACTACTGCATTTTTATATTAAATTTAGACCAAAATCTATAAAACATGCTATCCCAGGTTGGATAATTTGATTATTATTATCTAAATGGAGTTATGGTTCATATTGGGTTTACAGTAATGTACATAGTAAATAAAATGTAAGTTGAGATTTGTATAAAATCATAGGACACTGAGTTTTCTTTTTTGCTGCTGTTGTTTTTCCTATGAGTCCTTCTTTAGGGGAATCTCAGCCAGTTTTCCCTGAAATGAGAAATTAAAAGGGAAAAAAAGAGGTCCCAATGGTGGAATTAATGCTGCGTTGTACCAAAAACAAATTGCTATTAATATTTACTTGTTCTCATCATAATAGAGGCAAGCTACAAATGTCTTAGGAGTTACCCGACTAATAAGATTTACCAAGGGGACCAAAAAGCATGAGAAAATACTCAGCAGAATTAGAAACAATTATTCCATTGTAAGTTATGATGTGAGAAATAATAGATGAGATTCTGAAGTTATTTATGAATTAGTCAATTCTGTTTCATACATTTTTGCCATCAAAATAACTTATGAAATAATTTTCCAGGCCCATAGCATTTTATGAGAGTTCTATACTTGTTTAAAGATTTTCTTCAAGGGCTTTCTGCAGTTACTCTGAAATCATTGGTGATGCCCAGATTTTGACCTAAGTTTTCCACTCTGAGGGCAGCCCGCTGGCAGTGGCAGAGACTTCCTGAGGTCCCCATGCTGGAGTTGTACAACATATGGAGAGATTCTAAGGATTTTATAGCAGGAAAGACTCAAAGTAGGTAGTGAGTGTCAAATAAGGTGATGTAGATGAGAGGCTCAGCTTCTTGGTAAACAGTCAGAAATTTCGACAAATTGATTGTCATTACTATTATTTTTTGCTACACCATTTGTGTACACCTTTTGTTTCCATGGGGCAGGATAAGCACAGTGCAAGTCCAAAAGTCTAGCTGAAATTGTTGCTAGCATGCTATATGACCTTGAACAAGTCTCTTCCCGTCTCTGTTCTTCTGTCCTTAGGCTGTCCAGCTACTTTCAGGGGCTGTTTTTTTCAGGGGTCAAATGAAGTGACAGACATGAAAGCTCTTTCAGAAATACAGAGTGCTGTAGGAAAATCAGTAATTATTTTTAATCATTCCTGGGTACCTGCTCTCTGGCCTTTTTAAAGGTGGAAAGTGGACCACTGTGAACAGTCAATAAGCGGAGGGGAACTTCTTGAACCACTGAGGGCAGTTTACAAGGGGGTTGCCAGTGTAAGGGAAAGGATTTAAGGGGGCTTGGGGTCAAGTGGTTTGAAGAACCCAGCAGAGCACCAGGCTGCTGCCACTGATTTAGTTTGGAAGTGGATGAACTTTGAAATGCAGAACATCATTTCTGCAGAAGGTCGTCATATTTCTTGATGATTTACACGGAGAAGGCTGAGACTGTGCTGGGTTCGTTTTAGATCCTCTAGTGCCAAGAGAAAATATGCTGATGGAAGAGGATAGTGTCTGGGTGGTTGGTAAAGGCTGCAACTGCCAGAAAAGATGGCAGAATACGGACCTAGTCGATTTCAGTGACGATAATGATGGAATCTGCCAGCCTTCTCCGCCCTTTCTGGGAGACTCTGCAGTTTGGAATTTTGTACACAAGACTGCCTCAGTGGACTTTTCCTCCTCCTGCCACCAAGCACTTCTTAGTACTGTTGGCTCTGGCAGCAGCTGGGAGACAGCACGTGGCTTCCCCTTAGAGAGAAGTCCTGCACATCACCCCTCATCCTAGAGGCCCTGCCCAGAGAACCCCCCACCCCTCTGCCCCCCGGCTTCAAAAAGTGGTCTGCAGTCTCATTTCAGGGAAAAAAATAAAAAAGATGACTGTGGGATACTTTTCAAATATCCCCGTAAATTACTTAATGTTTTAAGTGTTCAGAGGCAGTGTCCATTTTCTCAATGACTTTCTGTTATTTGTTTAAATAGGCCATTCATGTGGAAGAACGTACTTTTTTTCCTTTTTAACCCGTGGATCTTAATGAAGTTTTTTTTCGTTTCTTTTCAAGTGGAAAAAAATGATGCAGATTATATATACCAAAAAATTGATGCATATATTTTCATTTTTCATAAACTCTTGTCAAAAGACTGCCGATGATTACAGTGTAGACAAAGTAGAATTCTAGCTGGAGGAGGCTGGGTGACTCAGAAAAATCACAGTGAATGGGAGAGAACTAAGTCCACACATCCAACGGCAGTAAACTGGTGGACTGAAGGCTCTGGACATGTGCGTGGGTAGAGGCACCAGTGGGTCCTCCCACTGATGGTCCCCTGGGGCACATTTAACCAGGAGGCTGCCACATTCGTGATGGTGGAAGAAAGGGCGTGTTTCCTTCCTTCCCATCACGATTCCAACGCCCCGCAGCGCCCATAGTGACGACGTTGGCGATGGTGACGAGAGACAGTACCTAAGGCTCTGGTGTGATGTCATCAGCCTGTTGGTAATCTTTCTAAATGTTTGCCAGAAAGATATGAGATCTTAGCAACAGAGGTATTTAAAGGTTTGGATAAGTTTGAAACACAGCGATTTTTCAATTTTATAAGCCAACCAATCCGGGAGGCTGTTAGTCTACAAGTGTCTGCCATCTTTCTCAGGGTGTCAGAGAAAATGGAGTGACGGATCACTTTTCGGTGTCACTGCTCGAGACCAGTGACAATCAGTGAAATGATTGTGTCTGCCTCTACACATATCTGTAATTGATTGCCTAAACCCTACGACTCTCTTTCCCAGTTGATATGATGGAACATTGGAGTGAAATCACTCTCGATGAGGAGGAGCCAGGTCCATTTGTTATTTACTCCCCTGCCTGCTTCCTTCTCCCCATCCAGTGCCAATTGTCCCACAAGAGCACATTATGGTAATCAGCCAGAATGTATGTATAGGAATCAATCAAGGTGAGAGCCGTCACAAGAGTTATGACATTACAAAGTCTGTTTGTAACTTTTGATTTATGGAAGATTTTCCATTTTATAAATTGGGAGTGAGGCATGTTGGGATGGCTTAACCCTTGACTTCCCCTACGAAGAAAACATATTAGATATTAAAGCAAATAGATAATAAGGCATTTTAATTATCGAATGCCTGTAGATAACTGGAGTTCTTGCATGTTTGGCTTGTGACGTTAGATAAATGCTCCCACTCTCTGAATGCATTCCCTATCCTTACTACAAAATAAAATTGGCTCAGTTTCTGGGCAGTAAAGACATACAATAAATTTCCATTAAGGACTGATATTGACACACAATTCTTTCTTCTGCCATGAGCCTGAGAAGCAACAATGCCATAGAAGTGTTCCCAGGGAGCTTTTTCCTGTTCTGTCACTCTCAGCAAGGGTGGCCCAGGGTAAGGACTTCACAGACACCAACTCTCAGGCCCACAAGATGCTTGGCATAACAGTCTCATATCCCTCTAATTCCTTATGGAATTGCTGAATGCTGGGGCAAAGCCAGATTCAAGCTATTTCCCTAGTGCACAAAGTAATGTATAGTATTTTGTTATTAACAGATATGCTATTTTTTAAAATGACATTATCATTTTTGCGATATCTATTTTAATTTTTGAAAATGTATTTATTTGACTGTCGTGAGTCTTAGTTACAACACGTGGCATCTTAGATCTTAAGTTGCAGCAAGTGGGATCTAGTTCACTAACCTGGGATCGAACCCGGACCCCCTGCCTTGGGAGCATGGAGTCTTTCTTAGCCACTGGATCAACAGGGAAGTCCCAACAGATATACTTTTTGAGGCTCAGCAGCTGTCACAACCATGGCTTAACCAGGAGACAGAAAACAAAGCACTATTGTCAGCTGATCACATTAGAACTGAGACCTTTTATGTTCATCTAGTGCATCACTCATTACAATGGTCTCAGAAAGTATGCTGAGCTGGTACTGACAGTCCCATTTTTCAGAAGTGGAAACAGAGCCAAAAATATGAAATAATTTGTATAAGAATGTACCCTGGTTAGAAATAGCTCAGGGTTAGAAGCTAGGCCTCCTGACTCCAAGTCCAGAACTTTTTCAGTGAACTGAATTTAATTAGTATTAATATTTGGGGCCCTCACACATACAGGGCACAGTACTTCCTTCTTGTCCCAGTTTCTGGAGGCCAACCATCCCTCAGTTCACCCAGGGCCCATCCAACTGTGTGTTTCAGGTTTTTTTCACTCTCACTCGTAGCTCACTGTCCCCCTTCACAGAACCAGCCTCTGCATTTCTGTGGCACTGGGGTGAGTCTGCCCCAGCACACCCATTCCTGGTGTGTAAGATATGGCCTCCCCTTTGGAGACTGCGCTCAGGTAAGAAAAATATTTGTCCTGTTCCAAGGTCACTGGGAGGCCCTTCCTTCAATGTGCTTTTTGCTTAGCAACTTGCCACATTATCTTGTGTCGAACTAAAGTTCTGTTTCTTTTTTTATTAGCACGGTGGACCTATTCTGCTTAAGCTCCCTTTTTGTTCCTAATGCGAATCTTTAAGCTAATAAGAATGCAGATCCCAGCAGACTCACTCTCTCTCTTATAATCCATTAGGAACATAAGATCGCTGTCTCTGGAAAACTTAAAAAACCATTTAAAAACAAAAAGATGAATAAATGAAAATGTTATGAACCTGGAAATGTTAATTAAGCCATTCTCAAGGAACAAGCTTCCCAGCCCAGATTAAAACATCCCATCACTTTTAAGTAGTTAACATCTTTCTCCTTGAAATAAGTCCAAATTAAGGACAAAATCATTATAAAAAGAAATAGTAAAGAGACCAGGAAACGGTGTTAAGAATTTGGCTATCGACTGACATAGTCAAGTTAGAGCAAACCACGAAGGCCAAAGCCATAAAGTGAAGTCTATTTCCAGACATACTGTAGTTCTTGCCAAGCAATCGTCTGGGTAGGTTGATGTAGAGTCAGAGGATGCAGAAGCTCACAGATCATCGCGGTGAATCTTTTCACTTTTTTTAGATTAAGGAACTGAGATCCAGAGAGGGTGAGACAATTTCTTAAAATCATTTAACAGGGTTGAGGTTAGAACCTAAAAGGTAAACTCACAATCTAATGTTCTTTTTCCTATGTATACTGCTGAGCAAAAATGATTTCAGAATAATAATAATAATAGTAGTAGTCATAACAACAATAACTCTTTTAAAGGTACTGAATCTATAACACGGTACCTAGAAGCGTGTCTCCCTGACTGTTTTCTTTTCCAGGAAAGAAACAGCTGAGCCTTGTGTTTCAGAATATTATTTGGCTAGCAGTCTTAGTCCTCAGAAACACAGACACAAACAGTGACGCAGACGAAGAAAGACTGAGTCCCCAAAGTAGCTGTAAGAAAGCCCGAGCACTGACTGTCATTCACTCGGCCCCGTGGAGGGTGCCTTCAGGCTCTACGCAGTATTATTTATTCCATTTGACATATAATTCCAAGCAGATTTGAAGCAGAAAGTTAGTTGGTTGCAGCCTGACAGCAAGAAGAGGCAGCTGTCGTTTCTTACTGATGGCCATTTGAATTGACAGCTGAGAGCCCAACCCTGAAGGAGCAGATGGAGAAACTATGAAACTAGAAATAAGGACTAAAAGTATAGTAATATGGGACCATTTCCTTTGGGGGCAGAAAGCTCTGCAAAAGTGTCTTCTAAGGGCACCTTTGTCCTACTTCAAAGTACAACAGAAATAACTCATAATGATAACTTTGTTTCATTGAGCACCTATTATATGTGAGGGATGATGCTCAGTGGGGCTTCCCAGGTGGTGCAGTGGTAAAGAATCTGCCTGCCAATAGAAGAGATGCAGAAGACCTGGGTTCAATCACTGAGTCGGGAAGATGCCCTGGAGTAGGAAATGGCAACTCACTCCAGTATTCCTGCCTGGAAAATTCCGTGGACGAGGAGTCTGGAGGGCTACAGTCCATGGGGTCGCAGAGTCAGACACTACTGAGCACACATGCATACATGCTGCTAAGTATTTTTGTGAGTCATTTCTTTCAACCCTGCAAGAGAACTGATACAATCCCTGTCTTATTGATAAGGAGACTGAACTTCAAAAGAAGTCAGCAATCATGCCCAGGAACACAAGACCTAAAATGAAAGACAAAGTGAGGATTTGAACATGAGTGGTCAGACTCTAAAATCTGTGTTCTTTCCTTTGCGTTTTTGTGACTTGAATTCATCATTAACACCTGGAGCAAAAAAAGAAAGGGAAACATCATTCATGGGTTTTTCCTCAAAAGGGAATAAGGAGAATGAAATGCATTTTAGAACCTGCCACTATATGTTTTTTTCTCTTTTTTAAAACTTATTTATTTTTAATTGAAGGATAAGTGCTTTACAATTTTGGTTTGATTTAGAATTTGCCACTATATGCTTTTTTTTTGCATAGAATATGTTAAAGGCACAATCATCTCTCAATTAATTGGAATCATTGATAAGTGAGGTATTAATGAATATACAAAACTTTTGCAGAAAATTTGAGCTTTCTTTTAGAATTTTAACACTAACTAATTGCTAGTGTCTTTAGTAAAGTTCTTATAATATGTATTTACTTCTCTGCAGCATAGCATGGAAACCTCACATGTGGGCCAGGCCCCAGGAGCCATAGACTGGTTTGGGATACAAATCTGTAAACAATTCAACTGTAAAAAGGTGTAAACTAAGTCCGGTGGGAGCTGAGAGGAGGAATTAAGTTTGCCTGGCAGATAAGTTTAAAAAATCACAATTTTAATGTGGTCCCTGGCAATAAAACATTTAAAATATTCAGTTTTGTTTTCCAGATGAAAAATAGGCACCTGTCAAAAGTCACTGCAAAACAGTAACCACTATAGGTAAGCAATGCCTACAATGGTTCAGTGTGAGCTTGTGCTGTCCTTTAACGATTCATCCTTTGACTTCCTGGAGGTATATGGAATGTGGGCTCTCTTTCTCTAAAAAATACAAGAAGCTGATTGCTAGGTCTTATGTGGACTTGGGCAGGACTTGTTATTTTTCTGTCATGTATGTACATCTTTCTGTATCTTTATAACAATATTGTGAATAAAATTATTATTATTTTTCCTTTGCTATAGAAAAATTTGGCCTAAGGTAACACAGCCGGCCAGTTTCTAAGTCAGAACTGGAAATCAGGTCTCTTGATTATGGATGCAGTCTCTTTCTAGGCTAGGACGCTGTCTCCTGTATAACTTGTCCTGGTTTAAATGTCTGCTTATTCTTTTCTGCACCTACTAAGTGTAGGATGCAATTTCTGTGCTTACACTTGTTCCCCATGTGCATCTCAAAGTTAGGTGAGCATGCCACTGTTCAGTTACATTCTACTGGCACTCCTGAAGACCTTCTAATTCATTCATTCAATTAAATACTTTTGAGCATATACTTCATGCCAGGCAGTAGATAGTTTTGAGACACTGGGAAGAGTACCCTGCCCTCCAAAAACTAAAACAGTAATGACAACAAATAGCTTATATTCCAAGAGGAATTCCAGACACAACTAAATGTGTATAAAAGGCAGACTGTGGTAAATGTCAGCTCTATCAGAGGAGCAAGCAAAATACTAAGGAAGCACAAAGGAGAGATTGATTTTGACGGGTGAGGCAACAAGATGATGAGGGAATATCTTGAAACACGTCCTGGAGGACATGACATTTCAGTTAGACCTTCACAACTGAGCACTATATTTTGTATTGTTCTAGATTAGTCAGTCATTGCTGTGATAATGTGATATAACAAACAACTCCCAAATATCAGTGGTTTATAACAGCAAATGTGTATTTCTTGCCTATGGGTCCTTGGAGAAGTTCCCTATAGGTCTGTGGGTCCCTGGGGAAGCTCTGCCTTAAGCTACAGGCGAGGTCCAGGTAGTGTTACGTGTCTCATTTTGGGACCCAGGTTGAAGGAGCAACAGCTACCTGTTGAAGGTAATGGTGTAGGGAGGTGGCACAAGAGAGGGTTCGTTACCATTGTTTAATCAATGTCATGTCTGAATCTTTTGCAACCCCATGGACTGCAGCCTACCAGGCTCCTCTGTCCATGAGATCCTCCAGGCAAGAATACTGGAGTGGGTTGCCATTTCCTTCTCCAGGGGATCTTCCCAACCCAGAGACTGAACCCACGTCTCCTTCATTGGCAGGTGGAGTTTTAACCACTGAGCCCCCAGGGAAGCCGCACAAGAGAGGATGTGCTATGCTGTGCTTAGTCGTTCAGTTGTGTCCGATTCTTTGTGACCCCATGGACTGTAGCCTGCCAAGCTCCTCCATCCATGGGAATTCTCCAGCCAAGAGTACTGAAGTGGGTTGCCATGCCTTCCTCCAGAGTATCTTCCCAACCCAGGGATCAAACCCAAGTCGCCCACATTGCAGATGGATTCTCTACCATCTGAGCCACCAAGGAAGTCTAAGAATACTGGAGTGGGTAGCCTAACCCTTCTGCAGGGGAATCTTCCCAACCCAGGATTTGAACCGGGGTCGCCTGCATTGCAGGTGGATTCTTTACCAGCTGAGCTACCAGGAATCCAAGAGAGGATACCCAGTTCTTAATGGGAGAAACCTGCAATGCCTCCTTAGTCTCTGCTTGGAACTGGAACACTGTCAACTGTCACTTCTACCCACATCCCGTTATTCAAAGCAAGTTATGTGGCTAAGCTCAAGATCAACAAAAGGAATAAGAAATATACCTTAGTCCCAGGGAGGTCAGGAAGGGGCAATGAAGGAAGGAAATGTTGTAAATAAATAATGTAATCTACCCTGTGGTCCTACTGTTTGGCAGGGTGGGGGGGGCAGGGTTATTCTCAATGTGAATACAGGATCCTTGGAGGGAAATAAAGCCCTTCTTTCTGTGGAGTTCTTCTCCATTCCCAGGGGAATGTGGGCTGTGTGGGAAGAGGGATGAGGACGGCAGAGGAGGGCTGGAACATTTTGTGACACCAAGGTGTCACCTGCACAACACCTACCCCAACAGGAAAGAGCTGTGTTCATCTCTCACCATGGGCCCTCCAGTGCCTAACACTGAGAGAGTGCTTGAAGAATGTTTATTAGGTAAATGAATCAATGAAAAACCCAAACTACCATATTTATTGCTTTGATCACTCACATCCTAGACAGTGGTTCCATTTTATCGATGGTTGATACATACAAGGCCTCAATCAATAAGTACTGATCTATTTGTGTGACATAATACTCTGCAGTCATTAAAAGTGATATGGTAGAAGAATATTTAATGACTCTCTGTTTTGATAAAATGTCTCTCATATATATTGGAGTGACTTTAATTTTCTTTTTTCACTCATTTTTACTTTTGCCCACATTTATTTTATATAAAATACAGTTATTTAAAAAATAAGATTAATATACAGAATCACATATGAACAGCATATTCTAATTTGAGATACAGTCTGGAAAGCACCATTCCTTGGGATATAACACTTTTTACTTTAACCCTTTATGGCAAGATGTTCTAAATAGTGGATCCAAGGATAGCAGTCAGTCAATTGAGATTTGGCCTGAGTCTGTGTTCATATAGGAAGAATGTAAAAATTAGCCCCAAATTGGAACTCACTTTAGGCTTTTAAGAAAAATTTAATAATTGACTCTTGTCTATTATTCTGATACAACTTAGGACTGAGGAGGCCTGGGCCAGGCCCTCCACCAGTTGTTGGACAATTGGACAAGTCACCCAATTGTTTGAAGCTAAATTTTCCCAAAAGGAGAATGAAGTTGATTCCTGCCATGCATTAGTTTAGGCAGGAATAGACCTGACAGTTTAGGTACCAATGGACCCGGATTTAATGAAGATGTTCTCATGAAGTAATGAAGTAGAAAAAGCTACAAATTTTCCTCATAAACAGATAGGACTGCCTTCTCTCTAAACTCAGAATGGATTAGCATTATTCATCATCACTGATTAAATGCCATTTAGTTGGGATAATAATACCTACTGTAACAAATACACCCCAAATATATAATGACTCAGGACCTAAATCTATTTCTCATTCTTGTAATAGTCCTAAGTATTCCATCTCAACAGTCATCTCTCCTCCATGGACTAATTCAGGGATGCAAACTTCTTCCACTTTGGACTTTGCTTTTCTCTAGAGCATTGTTGTTATTGGCATCTGTAACACCATATGGAAAAACCCGAATGAACTTTTTGGGCAGGTTGGGACATAGCCCATTTCTTTAAAACTGTCAAGAAATAGCACCTGTCACTTCTGCCCATATCCTATTGGCTACAACAGAGATCAATGGCTCTACTTAATTCCAGGTGAGGCTGGGAAATGCAGATAGTTCTGAGTCCTGGAAGAAGCAGAGGGAGATTGAGGGGAACCACTTGCAGCCTCTCCCACAAATGTCTAGTATATGGCAGGCTCAGTGCTAGTCAACAAGGATACTAAGATAAATCAGACACTTTGCCTGGCCTGGAAGAGGTCCTCATCTAGTGGGTGAGACCACACTATATGGACAGATAATTGTAATGTTGTATTGAATGTGTGATAACAAAGCAATAAAGGTGGGCCAGTGAGAACACTGTGAATGTGAAGGGGGAGCCACTCTGCCTAACTCTGCCTGTAATGAAGGGAGATCATGAAATGCCTTGATTACATCAGTTCCACAAATGTCTATTGAGCAGCTACTAAGAGCCAGCCACCTGTTCTGTGCAGGTTGCTGGAAATACATATATGGTTCTAGCCCTCAGGGGAAATGGATATATAAGCAGGCAAATTCAAACAGATAATTTCTCAGATAACTGGGAAATGGGAGAACTATAATGCACATGGTTATTGGATTAAATGCTCTGGATTGGAATCAGGCATAGTCGGTCTTGAATTCCACCTTTAACTCTGTTAAAGTTACTGTGTGGCTCTGAGCAAGTTTTCCAACCTCTCTGAGCCTTTGTTCTAATTTTAAAACAAAAATAACATATACTGATATGGCAACATATGATCTCAGGACCCAAAAAGTGTAGCTCTTCTACATACCGACTTTGTGATTTTGGGGAAACTCATCAAACCATTCTGGCTTTATTATCCTTGTCTTTAAAATGGGATTGTTAATAGTACCAAATACGGTTGGCGGGCACCTGTGAATCCAGAGAACAAATGTTCTCTGAACCTTGCCTGGTACATAAAAATTGCTCAGTGAGTGTTAGGTCTCATCACTACCTACCTTACAGTTTGCTATGGACATTAAATGAAATAATATCAGTGCCTGGCAAATATTTGATTGATAGTAACAGTTATTATTATTATACGAGATAAGCTGAAGACAGGATGACCACAGTGTCCTAAAAAGAAGATGCTGAGAAACCAGATAGAACAGAATGACTGCAGCAAAGACCCCTGACCCACAAGTTTATTCTTCACCCATCCTGAGGCAGATGAAGCAATGAAGGCTGTGATGCTTGGAAGGACAATGCTACCAGTCTCAGGTCGAAGGCTGTTAATTTCCTTATTTGTTTCCTCTGCCTCTTCCATTGGTGAGGGCTTTCAGAGTATGCCGTAAACTAGGTGGAGGAAAATCCCTGATTTTCTCCAGGGATAAAGGAGGAAGGTCTCCCTAAATACCACATTCATTGGTTAGAGTTTCCAGAACCTTCCAAAATTCGGTCTCCTTTTATAGCATCCCACAAGTCCAAAGTAATGAAATAAAGGCATGGTAATAGGCAAACACAATTACAGCACCCAGATAGCTCCTTGGCAGGTAGAGGGTGTTTGAGAACATTGACTGGGGTCTCATTTTCTATAATCAAGCCCAGCCCTGCTGTGATCACTATAGTATTATGACCTATGGGGCAAAGACGGTACCATATGTGATATTTCATTTTTGGGTAGCTGGGGGTAGTAATGAACCAGTTGCAGTCAAGTGAATTAATCTCCCCAGCTATTCAAAACGAAACTTCACATACAGCAATTTGTTCATTGCTTTTCCTCGCACTGTAGCCTTTTCAAATGACTCTTCCTACAAAAAATGGAAAGAAAGAAAGAAAAAGAAAACTCAATGACAAAAAGATTTTAACCTTTGCTAAATGTTGGCTCCTTTTCCGATTGTTGGTAATAATGTCAAATACATCCTGTAGATATGCAGCTTAGTGTTCATGTTGTGATACTATTATCCTCATATTGGTTGATTATGAATCTTAAAAGATGGAATAAATATGCAAAGAGTTGGTATAGCATAGATTCCAGAGCCACTTTCATACTGTTTAAATTATCAATCGGTATTTATCCAAACTCCAAGGAGCACCCTAATCAATCTCACTCTGGAGAATTACTCAAACAATTATTATGCATTTAAAGAAATAGAAGTTAATGATTAAAAACACATTATTGAAAATGAAAGACTCTGGCATAGGTAGGTATAGAAATATAACACAGCTGTTAATCCTCCATAAATTTGTTTTTAATAACACTGATGTTTTGGTTGCATATAATAACTATTTCATTAAATCTAAATTAAATGCATGGTTAGGCATATTTAAAACATGTAAATGTAATGTGTTGGCAGCATATTCCATTTTATGTTCCTACACTGTTCTAATAATTTTCCAAATTCAAATTGACTAGGTGTAGGGAAATACCTGGTCATTTATATGACACCTTCTTTCTGATATCATTAAGGGCTCCAGAAATTTAATACCCCTGAGTTTTAAACACATCACTAGTCAGTGTGCAGGAAAGACAATGTGTTTATCTGCTGGAAAGAAATGCTTATGAACTCAAATGAAAGGAGGGAAAATGCTTTTAAATAATAGTAAAATATGCATTTTGCTTTTTTAAAAAATAAAACAAAGAATTGAATACTAAAACAAGCTATCTTGGAATAACAATCAAGAGTGTGTTGTGCATGACTTTTCATTTATGGAGAGCAGGAGGCATTAATATACTTGCCTATGGCTTGTGCATTACTATTCCCAGCTATGCAGAAATGGAACGTGATTTACAGCAACACATTCTTTGTTGCTGTTCCAACATACCTATTGTCTTCCCTGCATTCTGACTGGCTGGCTGGCTGGGAGAGGGGATGGTGCTGGACTGCACTCAATCATTATGGGTGTCTACAAATAGAGTAGGTGTATGTGAACTGGGATTTTTCAGCTTTGTATAACAAGCAAGCCAATCAGAGCACAGAAAGAACAATAGCTGAAGGTTTTACTGCTCTTTAAGTTTCCCCACTGATTCCCATTGCGACTGATTATATCACAGAAGTTATATAAAAATCACATTAAATGCCAACTAAATCAAGACTTTTCATATTTTTTTTCAAAGCAATGAAATTCAGGACAAACACTATACTATGCATGAAGATCACCACCTAGAGATCTAAACTCTTCATTCCAGACGTCATATTTGAAAATGGAACTAGAGAAAAGTGTAGTTTATTCATTTTGTTATTTTCTGTGGTGCTTGCACTGCTGTTTTGAAAGCCCACCATAGGAGAGCTCAATTAAGAGGCTTCATAATTTTTACTGGTTAACTTTGATTAAATAGGCTGTCTTGGAAGAGCTTTGAGTAAATTTAGGCTATAAATTACCTGTAGTGAGTTCTCAACTCTGAAATTCTGGAGTATTAGTTTCTTGGCCAGGCCATTTCTTTCAGAAGGGTTATACTTTACCAGCTGATTTGGAATGGATGTACTTCATTTTATCAGAGCAAGAAAAAGAGATAGAAACTTGTTTCTACTGGTTGGAACAACAGGTATGTGGAAAGAAAAGATTTTCCTCTCTACTGCCAGCTCTATTAACAAAACTGTAGATCAGAGGTTCTCTTTAACCAAGTTTTTTTTTTGTTTTTTTTTTTTTTAACTTACTTATTGTTAGCTAGCTTTCCAGGTCATGGTATTTGCCAAACATTAGAAAAAGGATGACTAAACGAACAGGTTCTCCGTGATGTGCTACTTCTTAGACAAGAACAACAGCCTCTGCAAATAAGCAAGCTCTTTCCCACTGAGCAAATGGGAAAACTAAGCCTGTTTCAACCACAGCTGGTAAATCAAGGAGCTGAACCCATATGAGTTGATAGCAGGCAGTTTTAAGGGCAAGTCTGAAAATTCGATAAAATTTACAAATTCTGTATAATGATGATCAGTTTTAGTTTTCTGCTGTATGGCATCAGGCAAGTTCCACAGTCTTCTGAACCTCAGTTTTCTTCATCTCTGAAAAGGGTATGGTAACCACACTCACCTTACTGGGTTTTTCTGTAGATTCAGTGAGATAGTGCATTTAAGGCACTTATGCAGGGCCTGACATGTAATACTCAATAAATGTTAGGGCTTAATGTTATTAACATTTTTCTTAGGTGTATTTACATTGTTTAACACATGTCTGTTTAATAAAACCAGCTTATAAGTTCTTCCTTTGACTTTTAAAACTTTATCAGCAATTAATTAATTCCATCTGAACATCAGTCTTGTCAGTTGGGCATGGCATTATTTTATCCTCCTTGGTTGCTGAGAAGGGTGAGATAAAGAGAAATTGAGTAGCTTGCACACTACAGCGTTAATGTAAGTCCTAGAATCTATATTTTTGACTCATTTACTTCTATCACATTAGTGGGGCTGGGTGAAGAAGGTCCAGAGCCTCCAGAATACAAAAGGTTTCCTCTGCAGTGCAGAACTGTTTGCAGATTCCAGTTAAGGGGTTATAAATTTTGTGTTGAGGGGGGTAAGTCTGTTGGTCAGGGGAACTGGCAGCATTTACAGACAGTCAACGTTGTCTTCCAAAAAAAAATAATGTCAGCAGCATTCACACTTCTGAATATATTAGGTTTGTAAATCCAGGGTGCAAATTGTTTGTAGAATCTCAATTAAAGCCCTTATAATATTGTCATTCGTAATCAGCTCACTATGAAAACAGGGCTTCCAGAGGGCACCAAAATCATTTGAACTTGCGATCTGTAATAGATTTGAATATTCAGATAAGGTCAGCGGTCAGAGCAGAGGTGACAGTTTTGGTCAATAAACAGGTTTAGTGAGACAAAATCTTTTTGTCTACATGGGAATGGCTTGGAGAAATTGGTTCTCAAGGGGGAATTAAAAGATTAAATTCAGCTGTGTTGCCAATTTATTTGCAGGCCTAACAAGTGTGTGATGGAAATCTTTGGCACCGGGAGGTACCCGCCCTGTGAGAAGCCCCTGTTGATGGCGTCAGAGTGGGCTTCCAGGCAGCAGCCTTGACTGCAGCTGAGACTGAGCTTGATAGAGGCCTACTGGGTGGAAAGAGACGGGAAAAGCATCCCAGGGCTAGGCTCAGGCTGTCCTGGATTAAGCCAGCCCATGGGAGGACACAATAGCTGGGTGGCTTTGTTTTACTTTGTTCCACTCCTGCTATCCTCTCCTTGACCCTTAAAATTGCTTTCTCTGAATCGTGTTTTGGCATGAAGCCTTGGCTGACAAGTCATTACCAACTCCTTTCTGTGAAGACCCACAGGAAAAATTTCTCTCCGGTCTCAGTGCTAAGAAGTCTCATGTTTCTCTGGAAGTGCTTGGTTTACCTGAAGGACACTGTGAACCATTCAGTTCTATATGTTTTACACCACATTTTCAAGAGTCTGAGGGGTTTTCTGGGCTGCTTAAGGAGCTGGGAGGTTGCTTTGAGGTTGGGAGTGAGAGCAAAGGCTCTGAGACCCAGAGTCCAGCTTTTACCTTGAACAGCTCTGCATTTATTTGTTTTCTGCATCTACACTACATTTTATTTGAAGAAGGGACTCAGTGGCCAACAGAAATGTTTGGAAACCACTGACGTTATGCTAACACTTCTTGAGGTACTTGGAATAAACTCGAACCCGGAGCCTGAAGGATCTGCTCTTATCTCTTTGTCTCATCATGTATAGTCACTTCTTAGGCATTATTTACACTGATCTTCTTTCAGTCCCTGAAGTAAACCAAGGTCTTTCCAACTTCATGACTGCTAACTGGAATCCCCTTTCTCAACCCTTTGCCTGACTGTCTCTTTGCTATGGAGTCAGTTGGGTTTATGGTCAGCGACAGAAAATAGTGAAAACTAAAGAGCAATGGGCTGAACAAGAAAAGAAACACATATATCTCTTATGTAGAATACCAGGATGTTCTACATATACAAACTGGTTTGAAATCGGGAAATGAGTATGTCAAGGCTATATATTGTCATCCTGCTTATTTAACTTACATGCAGAGTATATCATGCAAAATGCTGGATTGGATGAAGCACAAGCTGGAATCAAGACTGCAGAGAGAAATATCAATAACCTCAATAGATATGCAGATGACACCATCCTTATGGCAGAAAACAAGAGCTAAAGAACCTCTTGATGAAAGTGAAAGAGGTAAGTGAAAAAGTTGGCTTAAAACTCAACATTCAGAAAACTAAGATCATGGCATCTGGTCCCATCACTTCATGGCAAATAGATGGGGAAACAGTGGAAACAGTGACAGACTTTATTTTTTTGGGATCCAAAATCACTGCAGATGGTGACTGCAGCCATGAAATTAAAAGATGCTTGCTCCTTGGAAGAAAAGTTATGACTAACCTAGACAGCATATTAAAAAGCAGAGACATTACTTTGCCAACGAAGGTCCGTCTAGTCAAGGCTATGTTTTTTCCAGTGGTCATGTATGGATGTGAGAGTTGCACCATAAAGAAAGCTGAGCACCGAAGAATTGATGCTTTTGACCTGTGGTGTTGGAGAAGACTCTTGAGAGTCTCTTGGACAGCAAGGAGATCCAACTAGTCCATCCCAAAGGAGATCAGTCCTGAGTGTTCATTTGGAAGGACTGATGCTGAAGCTGAAACTCCAATCCTTTGGCCACCTGATACAAAGAACCGACTCATTTGAAAAGAGACTGATGCTGGGAAAGATTGAAGGCAGGAGGAGAAGGGGACGACAGAGGATGAAATGGTTATATGGCATCACTGACTCAATGGACATGAGTTTGGGTAACCTCTGGGAGTTGGTGATGGACAGGAAAGCCTGATGTACTGCAGTCCATAGGGTCACAAAGAGTTAGACACGGCTGAACTGAACTGAACTGAACTGAACCAGGATACGGAGTCTAGTATTCATCTTCAGTGTGTCATCTAGACTTCCATGTTTCTTCTTTGCCATCATCAGGACATGCCTTTCATTTTCAAGATCATTACACCATCCACAATGGCCACAGGAGCCGTTATCAGCTGTTGGTAGGAGGAAGAGGGGGGCTTCCCTGGTGGCTCAGTGGTAAAGAATCTGCCAGCAATGCAGGAGATGCAGGAGACATAGGTTCAATCCCTGAGTTGGGAAGATACCCTGGAGGAGGGCATGGCAATCCACTTTGGTATTCTTGCCTAGAGAATCCCACGGACAGAGGAGCCTGGTGGCTACAGTCCATAGGGTCACAAAGAGTCAGACACGACTGAGTGACTGAGCATGCACACAGGAGGAAGTGGGGGCCACAAATGACGCTTCACCCAGCTAAGGCTGATGTCTTGAATACATTTTCAGAAGCCAACCCAGTATTTCAGTTTACATTTTATTGGTGAAAACTTAATCATATGGTCATCTCCAGCTGCAAGGGATGCTGGAAAATGTAGTGTTTTATAGGGGCAGGAATATGCCTAGCTAAAAATTGAAGTTTGATTATTAAAAAAGAATACAAACCAGAGGACAAATTAGGGAGAACTCAGGTTAAATTTCAATTCCCCCATTCTAAATTTTGATCTTCTCTATTATTTGCTAAGAACACTATTGTTCCTTTACAAAATTTTCACAATTTATAACTATATATCTGAAAGTTTGTCTATGTAACAGAATGGCAAGTTCTCCAAGGGAAAATTTTGAGTCTTTTTTTAATCCTATACTCCATAATCAGTGTCCAACAAAATGCCTTTCATCTAATATGTTAAATAGATTTTATCATTTAAGATAATGAATAAATTATATTTCCCTGATTGTATTGGTTGCTAGAAAATTCAGAGCTGAATTGGTGGTTTAGCTTCATTTAATGTTCAGGGGTTCCTGAAGGGCATTTAGGGCAGCAAGTTCACTCTAGGCTCTTGATTTTTTACTCCTGCTTTCTCTTTAATTTCCTAATTTATTCAGAAAATCTGCTTACATTGTACAGATTATATAGTTTTGAGGCTTATCTTACCTATTTGGAAATTAAGGGAAAGATATAGCTAAATGAACACAGTAAAGGACAGATAAAATTTAAGTATTCAGCAGGAATGCTGTAAACAAAATATTTTAAGTGTGGGGAAAAAAAATCTAACAACAATAAAGATAATAGACATTTCTCTCAGCATATTGTTTGATGTTCCCAGTTCTGGGATGCATTAATGTTAGTAAAGAATAATTAACTAACCATAAAACAGGATGTTGTTTGAAAGTCACTACTAAGCAGCAGGAGTTAGGTTAAGATCACACTTAGGAAGCTAAGGATGATTAACCTTTGCCTAGGTTATAAAATGGCCCATTTGAGAACTGTTGCCACTGGATATATTACCTGGATATCAATTGGATTATTGAGTGAGAGGTTTTACATGATGTTTAGTATGATGATATATCTCTGGTTACAAACTGTTTATGACAAGTGGAAAAGCCAATAAAAAATAAATGAAGATTTAAATGGATTTTTCTTCTTTATGTGAGTTGAGGTTAATTTATGCATATATAACTCAATACCTGTATATTTAAAAGAGATACTAGTTTATTATTTGTAATGAAGAGAGACGGCTATTGAATATGTAAGTGAAATTGTAACGCTGACATTGGAGCTCCTGTTTAAGGGGATTTTCAGTTCACTGAGATTTTTCATTGGAATTTTTATTTGGTGCAAACTTTGCCAACTGAACCTTAGTTTAATTTGGCAATGTTACAGACCAAGAGAAGTCACTCTTATAAACTTGCAATAAATTAAATTGGAAATATACTGTGTTTCCTTACAATTACAACTTTGATTTGTCATCAAGTGCACATCCTGGGGCAATCATTTTTATAAAATTGTTAGATTTTTTTTTTCTTACTTAAAGGTAAGTTGTGCTTACTGTCTTTAAACTATTTTGCTGATATTAGCCTAAAAGTATTTGTGGACAGGGACTTCATCTCTTAAACTTCTTTTGCATCTTCCCTAGTGTTTAGCACATGTTATGTATGTGGTAGGGGCTTGATAAATTCTTAGAGTTTAAAATGACTCCTCTTCTCTCCCTCCTTCCTTCAAAAAGTGTTAATTGCATCACTACTACATTTTGGGCTCCTTGCAGAGAATTAAGATACAAAGATGAGTAAGACGTGTGTGTCCTGTCTTAGGTTAAATAAGGATTGGGGTACTGATATGTCATGATACAGATGATCCAAACTGAAGCTTTCTCCACCCAGTAGTTTGTCGTGCATCACCTTGTGATGATTGAATAAGGGAACCAATGAGAAGATATTTTGCTACCATGGATGCTACCTCAGGCGTTAGCTGGGTGAAGCAATAAGGGAAAATGGTCTGTAAACTATAAAATGTTGTGCAAATATATCATTATCATAAATTATGCACATGTCATTCTCTATCACCACCAAATTATGAGCAAGGACTTTAATTCATTTCTACATCTTCAGCACATATATAATAGCACTCAATAAATGTGTGCTTCGGTAAAATATTGAAGATGTATTTTTTAGTATTATAATCATCATTACTAGTACTTGATGATCAGTCACCAGGTTGTGTCCGACTCTTTGTGACCGCATGGACTGCAGTATGCCAAGCCTCCCTGTCCCTCACCATCTCCTGGAGTTTGTCCAAGTTCACGTCCATTGCATTAGTGATGCCATACAACCATCTCATCCTCTGGCACCCTCTTCTTCTGCCTTCAGTCTTTCCCAGCATTAGGGTCTTTTCCAATGAGTCAGCTGTTTGTATCAGATGGCCAAAGTATTGGAGCTTCAGCTTCAGCATCAGTCCTTCCAATGAGTATTCAGAGTTGATTTCCTTTAAGATTGAGTGGTCTTGTTGTTTTGTCTTGTTAGGATATTGATATATGACATCCAGGGTTATCCTCCACTTATGAGTGCTCTGACTAAGCTGGGGTGCCTGACAGAGCCTCCTACATGAGTTGAACCTGAGTTCCTTTGCCCTTCACTGGAACCCTAGGTCACAGGTAGACAATAAAGAACAACAAAGCCAAACAGACAAATACAATTACAGTAAGAACCACTAGTAGTTGAATAGACTTGGTCAGAGCCAACAAAAACTATTAGCCTACTTGATTCCACGATTCCACCTTATTCAAACTTCTGAGTTCTTAGAATTTTCCACATAATGTCAAGTTTAGTTGTATTTAGATGGAAAACAGCTACAGGAGGAAAAACCTTCCTTAGTTTTAAATTCCTCAAAGGCCTAAAGTTCTTTGTGAAGCTCCTATTTTGTGATACTTGATTATTTTTTACTCGTATGGACTACAGATATGCACAATAATAAATGCTTTACACTCATAATCTTTTACTCCTGTGCAAAAGCCTGTAGGGTAGGTATTATTATCACCACTATTTTACAGATGAAGAACTGAAGGTTAGAAAGGCTTGCCCAGGGTTATAATGCACTTATGCCATATAACTACTACTGAAATCTCTGGCTTTCATACCTATATCCTTTAATTATTATTATTTTTTAAATTTATTTTAAATGGAGGCTAATTACTTTACAATATTGTGGTGGTTTTTGCTATACATAGTTATTATTTTAAGACATATTTTTTTGATCTTGTTTTCTTGCTTTATTATTTCAAAAGGATTTTTTAAAAAATCCATCTCAAATTTTATGTTGAAAATTACCAAACATAGAAGGAGCATCCATATCTCATCCAAATAGATGAAGAAGCTGTTGATATTTTATCACATTTGCTCTTTCTCTTTACACACACAAACACTTTTTTTCCCTGAAACATTTGAATTTAAGTTATGGAGATGATGATGACATTTCATCCCTGAATGTTTTAGTATGCATTTCCCAGGAGGAAGGACATTCTTTCAAATAACTCATAATATAATAACAATACCATCATCCTAGTTAAAAAAAATTTTAAGTGACAGTATTTCCATAATATCATCTAATTGTTAGTTTGTATTAAAATCTTCCCAGTTGACCCTAACATGCCTTTTATGTGTTTGTAACCATTTCATTATGTTCTCCCTTAGACTTGAATTTCTAGGGGCTTCCAAGGAAACAAGGTCAAAGTCAGACCATGGCCAGTTGGAGTGACTACAGATTCCATCTCTGGTTTCACGACTTTTAGCCCAGAGGCTTTCTCTTTTCCTTTTCCTCCTCCTCCTCCCTTTTCATTTCTTTTTGGCTTCATTATACTTAATCTTTGATAGCATCTAAAATATCAAATAATACTTGTTCATGAAATACTACTTGAGATACCTTTTATGCCTGCATTTAAAAAATACTATTTTCATTATAAAAGTCATACATTCTAATTGAAGAAAATTTAGAAAACTCATAAAGTAGGAAGAACTATTTTAAAAATCTATTACATTCTCTACACTCATACCTAATCACTCATACATTTCCTTTTAGAGTTTTTTCTCTGCACAGAATGCTTCAAAAACAATGATAAAATGCATATATAACTTTGTACTCTTTTCTTCCCCACGAGAATTTTGTGACAAACATATTTACACCATAGTGAATAAGAATGTGGGTTTGAGTCAGACTGTAGGGGTCCAAATCCTGATTCTGCCACCTATCAGCTGTGTGACACCGGGTAACCATACAACTCATCACCCAAATAGGAACACCTATGGGAGTGAAGGGGGACACTGTGATTAATCCAAGACATCAGGCACAAAGTGAGACTATCCCAGAATGGATGGTTGCCCCATGGCAAGCTGCCCAACAAAGGTTCAGTTTCCTCTCCAAACAAAAGATTAGTGTGATACTCAAATGGCATAACTGAAAAATAGCACATAGCTTAGTGGGTGTGCAATAGATGTTGGCTACTATTTTGGCCTTCATAAGCATCCTTTTTTATGGCTGCGTGATACTCCACTGGAAGACACATTGCAGTTCCTGTCATATTTAGGGGCATCCTTTTGCAGTGTTCTGGTGCTTCTCCCTCTCCTCCTCCCTCCATTTCCCCTCCTGCCCCTAACTTATAGATTGAGCCATGAGTCTTGCTCCCCAGTGGTCCTCACTATAGACTCTTGTGATGTCCCAACTCATCATAGGGATGGCCTTGGCTCATCACCATTTCACAGGGTACAGATCCTGAGGCTTCAAGGTCATACTGTTAGAAAATGATGGCACGGGCAGACAAGTCCACCTATGCTTATCGTAGTTTCTACCTATATCAAGTTTTATAGTAATGACAATTGCCTCAAAGAAAACCCACATCAAAGAGAATCAACATGAATGACTCCTTTCAGAGAGAATCATAAAAATGACAACTCTGTACAAAGGCATCATAAGTAAGGCAAAAGGATAATATGGTAAAAGACAGATTGGTCTTAGGGTAACCCAGTACTCTACTCCCTCCTCTGAAGAAATCAGTTCCAGAGCTCCAGAGAATGGAATCTATGTTCACCATCCAGACCTCTCAGACTAACTTTTATATTCTTTACCAACCACCCAGTAACTCCCACAGCAGTGAGGCTCAACATCTACTGTTGGATCCCCCCGCTGCCTCTCCCCGCATTGTGGGAGTGGTCAGGAAGACTTCTCTCCCTTTGGTTAAGGATGTGTGGTTTGAATACTAAACACACACACCACACACACACAATATCTATACACGTACAGTGTTGTTTCTTTTTTAAAATCTTTCTTTCCACAAAATATAAGATCCTAGAGGGCAGAGACAGCATCATAATTACATTTTACCTCCACTGTCTGAGATAAGACATGACAGTGAATACCTTCAATAAATATTTGTCAAATAATGAATGCATGAGTGAAGAAAGGTAGGAAAGGAACTCTGTCTGTGGATGGACAATTTTCCTAGGATCTTCTAGCTGGTTATGAGCACACTGAGGATGACCATGATGCTTTCAATCAGAGAATATTGTTTGGAAAGCAAAACAGGATTCAGTGTCCTCTCTTCCCATTGGAAAAAGCTGTGTTCTACAAATGCCATTCCAAATATAGGACATGATGCATACCCAATACTAACACATGCCATTTGAAGCTTTAACAAGACAGTCCTCCTTCAAATTTATAACAGTCTATGTTTAAAAACCTGACAAAACCAAAATGTGTTCTCCATAAATTATAGTGGCACCATTCCCGCTGCTGAAGTGAAGGTTGTGTCAGCATTTCCATTATTCTGTGGATCACTGTGTTTCAGGGTTTTAGTTCTTGGCTATAAAAATGCATCTTGGGTTTAAAACTGGCAAGGAACACCTCAGCCTTGGAACAAATTTGCTTCACCAAATTTTGAGAGCAAAGCCTATTTGTTTACTTCCCCCTTCAATGATGACTTTAGTGAAAACATCTATGAATTTCATTTTCAATTTTATCCCTTTTTAAAAAAAATATGAATAGTTTCAGATCTTTACTGAACAACAGTAAAATCTTGCTGTGGAGTTAGGAGAAGAAAAATGTTTGTAAGCCTTATTTTTAAAGAAAGGTATTGTTCTGAAACTAGCTGCCCTCCTCCTCCCCACTCAGATTTCATTAAGGAAGGGTTAACAATGGCTTTATTTTGACATGGGCAAATCAGATGGCTATGGTTGGTGGTGAAATTTGATTATCTGATTAGGTTAATAACCTCTCAACAACAGACCTTATTCTGTAGCTATTTGTTAAGTATAATTTCCCATTGGCTTCCCGGAGAAATCATTTAGTATAACTGTTCATACACTTAATTAAATTTCTTCGGTTTTATTTAAGCATGTATTTATTTGTAGTCCCTTGGGCAAGTAACATTTTTCAATATGTTTCTTGATAGTGTTATCAGAATGCCAATCTTTGGAAAGGGGGCTACATCTATTAATTTATTTCAGTGAAACATTTAAATGGCTTTTAAAAAGTGCTGATGCTTATCCATATGAATGACAGCTTTCCTTAAAAATCAGAAGTTACTTATCTGAAGTTGTATTGATTCTTTTTGAACTTTATACATAGATGCATATATATGTGCTTCCACCTTAATTGTATTGTTTGACTTTTCTCAATAAGCCCTTGTGCTTATTGAGGGCAGGACAGGAAGAGACATAACTCATCCCAAACAGTCAGGGAGGGCTTCCCAGAGAGGCAGTACCTGAGCAGAGCACCAGTGCAAGGGTAGGCATAAGGTAGGCTTAGAAGAGAAAAACACAGTTACGAGAACAAAACAGGAGATACTCTTAAATAAAAGGTAAAATTATCAAAAAAGTAATTTATTTTCTAGGCTTAAGCAACATATAGTTTTGGGGTGGCAATGGTTTATTACAGAGCCACTAAAGGGAATACTTAAAAAAAAAAAACACTCAGGACTTCTGTGCTGTGAGATCACTAGGAAGCAACAGTAGCACGTGGCCCGGCCATGCAGGGGCTCTTCACTCTCAGCAGAGAATGTTGCTGCCACTCAAAGTCACCAGGGGCTGGAGGAGTTCCCGCTGAGACCCACAGCATCTGACAACACACATGCTCAGAACAGGGAAATGTGCGTTTTCAGGAGAGGGAGAGACAAACCTTTTGTTTAGCTAATTGGCACGTCAGAGTGTGGGATATGTGCGCTCCTGGAAGAAAGGTGTCAGGTGTCTGGGGCTCAAAATCCTCAGAAGAAGGTCTCGGAAGCAGTTGTTTTTATTGAGGGTGTTCATGTTACTTTTTGCATTGGAAAAAAATAATTGAAATTGTGCTGACTGGGAAAAAGTTTGTTAGAAGGTTTACAAGGAAATATGGACACAGTATGTCTAACAATAATAATTATTATGAAAGGCAAACCCTCAAGGTGATGAAGCTGTTCAGGTCAGGTTAACTACAGTGTTCTCAGCACCACCTTCCAAGGTATAACTGGGGAACAATTTCTCATGCACAGATCTGAAGGACTGAATAATAAGGAATAGTGGGTAATCACCACCTGGGGAAAGACTGGGAACTGAGGCAACAGATGTAAAAGTTTAGCAGGTGCCTGGCACGCGGGGGGAGAGTCAGCGGGTCAATGTTCTATCTGCCTGGGGCCAGGTAAGGGTTGAGCGCCACAGGCTGTCCTTGCCACTCCCCCGGGGAAAGGTGAGAAGGGCTGAGAACGCAAGCCAACTGCCTTCACTCACTCCCAGGCCTTACTGTCCCAGAGCGGCCAAACCCACTCTTGAAACAGCCAGCTGCCAGGGCCCCTGGGGTAACAGGACAGAAAGAGGCCTCACCGCCCCACCTGTGAAAAGCCATGCCACACCTGACCACTAGGAGGCAGAACCACATTATCTAACCCACTTACCAGCTCACTCTGGTGTCTGAGCAACTTTTAAACGTAAGAATCTGTTGTGTCCAGGAGTAACCCAGGACCCTGGTTCATAGGGATTAAGGGAAAAAAAGAGCTTGTTTCTGAATTCTGGCTCTGCCACTTATTATCTGTGGGACCCTGGGGAAGTCACAGCGCTTTTCAAGCCTTGGTTACCTCATCTGTTAAATGGGGGCAGCAGCAACTGCCCCTCAGGGCTGTTGTGAGTGTCCGAGATGATGTCTGGCGCATAATAGGCCCTTGGTAAATAACAGATGGGGCTTCTCAGGTGGCTCAGTGGTAAAGAATTTGTCTGCCAGTGCAGGAGATGTGGGTTCAACCCCTGGTAGGGAAGATCCCCCTGGAGAAGGGAATGGCTACCCACTCCAGTATTCTTGCCTGGGAAATCCCATGGACAGAACAGCCTGGAGGGCTACAAGCCATGGAGTCGCAAACAGTCAGACTGAGCAAAAGATAACAACTATCATGATGTATGAAGTGGCAGCCCCTCTATGTCCTTAAAAGTCACTAGATCCTGCCTGCCCACACACACTGGAGCAGATAAAATCCAGTTTGGGCAGCTCAAGGGTAACAGAGTTGGAAACTTGAACCCTTGTTAGAAGCCCCCAGCTGCTCTCTTTGGAACACACTGAAAGAGATGGAAGGAAGCAGTGGAGAGCTCCGCGTGCCAACCATCCAGGCAGGACCCCGCCTGAAGAGTAGCAGTCCCCCCTTTGGAAACCAGAAGAGTGTGCCCTTAATCCTCATGCTGGGAGAAGACATGAGCATTGTGTTCAGAGGAGAATTCAAGAGTCCCGGATTCTCCAGAGTCCATAAATACCCAAGGGTCCCTCAGGAGTGGAGGAGGGGTGCAGGGAGACCTTTGATGAGAAGGGGTGAGTGTAGGTGGCCATGTGGCTGCTTCTCCCCACTAGGGTGGCCCCTGAGGGTGTCCACTCTGGCAGCTGCTACTCTGCTGTCTAACAAGTGTTAGAGGCAGAAGAGACCTCAGCCCCCAGGGTGCCCACAGATGAATTCCATTTGACCTGTGTTTCCAGACTTCCTCACAGCTAGGGCTCCAGAAGGGGGTTTGGAACACAGCCTTGGCACCACTCTGCCTTTCACAACTGTGACTGAATCTTGTTGACACAACCTAAATCACATCCCAGACCTAAACCATGAAGAAATGGGAAACGCAGTGCTTCACAATCTGGTCTCTGAAGGACAGGAGGCCTCTCAGAAGGAGAGTGTGTTGTACCCGGATCGCGGAATCCCACCAAACACTACAGGAGCCGCGGATCGATACAAAAACAGTGAGGAACTTTATTACAAGCTCGAGCAGGGACTCTCTTCACACAACGGCGAAGGAGACCCGAGTGAAAGCGGCGAATCTTTTTTATACTGTAATAGCAGGGGAAGCGGGAAGGGAAGCTTAAGGGGATTGGTTAATTCATACTGTGCAGCAGGGGAAGCGGGAAGGGAAGCTTAAGGGGATTGGCTAATTCTTCAACTAAGGATGTCTTGTTAGCTACTGATTGGTGGGTTAGAGTAAGAGGGGGTGAGGGACTTTCCTGTCCTCCCCTGATTGGCTCGTTGAGTTTTTTTCTCTCCTCGGGAGGGGATTTTACTCAAAATGGCGGTGCTATCCTAAAATGGAGTCGTTTGGGTTTCACATTTTACAAGTGGGGTAGAAAACGAGTGCGCTAGCCCACGCTATCCACCACAGGCATACGTAATAAGTCCCTTCAGTTGTGTCGCATTCTTTGTGACCCCGTGGACAGTAGCCAGCCAGGCTCCTCTGTCCATGGGATTCTCCAGGCAAGAATACCGGAGTGGGTTGCCTTGCCCTCCTCCAGGGGACCTTCCCAACCCAGGGATCAAACCTGTGTCTCTTATGTCTCCTTCACTGGCAGACGGGTTCTTTAGCACTAGTGCCACCTGGGAAGCCCTATCCACCCCAGAGGCCAACATTTATGAAATCCAGAGATTTCAGAAAAATCCAGATTTTCAACTTTTCTTGAAAACTTGGAGGACCTGATAGCCATGAACGCTCACACTGCCTTCCCAGTCTGCTGACACTGTTTGGCTGTGCTTTAGGCAGGCATTGTTCTCCTATTCCCCACCAGCCCCACCTGCTAGGCCCCTGCAGGCAGTGGAGTTTACCACCCCCACCTTGGAGACTGGCTCCCTACTCTGGAGGTTGCTCGGTTTGACCTCTCATCCTACAGATGAAGGAAGTGAGACCCAAGTGAATGCACTTACTCTTGGTTCCCTCGCTCGTAGGTGGCAGACGGGACCACGGAGCTCCTTTTGTCACCCAAATCCTGGATGCTCTCCTGTTTTCACCATGCTGTTCTACCTTCCCAAGATGTTGTGTCAACCCTGTCTTGTGTTAGGGAGGCTGAAAGCAGTAGCTAAGGGATCTACCCTCCCTGTTAAGCTTGGCAGGACTACCCTTTGGGATGGCCACACCATATCCAAGGGTCATAAGCTTTCAAACAACAGTTAAATTGTGTTCCTCATTCTCTGTTTTAAAAGTCAGGGAAGGGTGTAACATATTCCCCACAAAACGATTAACATTTAATAAAAAGCTTTACTGCCGTGGGGAAAATTAGGCTGGCCAGAATGGCTCATTCATTCCCTGGGGGCTGCAGATGGCCTAGGTATGACTAAAATTGATCCTGTCTGGAGAGCATCTTTAACTTACTCAAAGCATTTTCACATGTGGCAGTGCACTGTGATCGTCTTTATTTTATTTTTTATTTTAGAGTTTAAATCGTGTAAGACTCCTGCCAATGAAATCTGACTAAAAAACCCAGTACATAAAAAAGATCAAAGCAGAGCAGCCTGGGTGAAGCTGGACTGGGGGACTTTGGATCCTACCTCTCCGCCTGCAAATTCCCACCCGGAGGCACTGACCGCCAGCCAAGCCAGGGTTTCTCAACATCTCCCTCATAGGTCACAGAATCACCCAGGATGTTAGGTAAAATGCAGATCCCCCAGTCTCTTACTGACCAGCTAATTCCGAATCTCCGAGCCCAGGCCAGGGAATCTGCATTTTAACAAGCCCTAGAAAGTGATTTTTTTTTTTATGCTCACTGAAGTTTGAGCTAGGTTCTAGGGAACATAGCTTGTAAAACTAGTTTTCTTTCTGTTAGTTCCATGACAGGTCGAACAGAAATTGTTTTGGTTTTACAGTTGATGCTAGACTTGTCCAAGGTTGCACTCGAGCCCCACGTTCTTCCATCAACTCATCCTGTGTGGATGCACAGAGCTGGGCTAAATACCTATGGTTCACAGTCTGTCAAAGGTGGTGGTGGTACCCCCTTCTGAGGCCATCTCCAGCCTGTCCCCTTTCTTTCTCAGGGAAGGAGAAGTATGTCCCACAGTGGACAGGGCCTGTCAGTCAAACGGCCCTGGATTTGACTTCTGACTCTACCAGTCAGCAAGCTCGATTTTAAAGGACTAGAAGTATAGATGTAAATGGCCCTACAGAGTAACACCAGCGTTGAATAAAATGGGAGCTGTTATTACTATTACTCTTAAAGATGGCCTTCCTGCAGAGAGGGCCCCATTCAGGCTGTCACCCTCCTGCATCTCTCTGAGTCTGAGCTTGGGTAAACAGATTAGGTTGTCCCCAGTAGCATAAAGGCTCCACAGGACACCAGGAGGTCCCACGTGGCACTGCTAACCAGTACGTTCCGGGTCTGGAGCACAGATATTTAGGAGAAAGAGCCATCTCTGTGAACCAAAGGAGGATTAGTTCTCCTCTGTAGCTTGGGCCTCCGCCCTCTCCCCGGGAGATCTTTGTTTTGTAGATGGTTTATTGCATCTCTCACAGCACCTCTGCGGGGAAGTCTCTACCCCACCTTGAAATGGTTGCTCCAAGGAAAGGGGGTCCTGGGATTCCTGAGGCTTCTGCGGGGCCCCAGGCGGCAGAGTCAAAGGGACCCAGGCTTCCCCTTAATCCCCTCTGAGAAGGTGGCCTAGGAGAGCCCCTGTCCCACCGTGCCTAACAGGATAACTGTGGGAGGCACTGCCTTCTATCTAGGGGCAACGGTCCAAGCCGGTTCACCAGGCCATCTTACAAGGGCATCCCTGCCCGCTCAGAAGCGTGCAGACACCTTCCAGTGAACACATGTCCCTGTTTGGGAGCCTTGCAAGGCAGTAAGGCTGCTTCCCAAGATGTGACCCAGAGGCCAGGTGTCTGCTTCCAAGAAGATGTCTAAGATAGACGTGCTCAGAGAGTAGGCCATTGCCGGTGTTGAGAGAGATGACCCTGGGCTGGGGGAAGGAAGGCCATCTGGCCATGAGTCACGGAGGGCTTGACGGGAAGGAGGCGAGGAGTAAGGGAGAGGATCCTGAGTACCCTCTGGTCCACTGTGGAGGAGTGGGATCAGGGGCACCTCTGTAGCAGGAAGCTGACTGGAGGACTATCACCCATCAACTCTCCAACACCTCTCTGGTCCACCATCTAACCTGTACCCTCCTCAGATCTCCCATGGACCCGTTCTCAGAGCACCTCTACCTTGCCTTTCCTTGTGGATTCAACCCACTCATGAGCTCAGCCTCTGTGCTCCACGATGACCCCCTCTCACCCCTCCCTGCCCCCACAGAGGTGAAACCCTCTCTTCTCCCTGCTCCTAGCCTGGTACCCTTCCAAGTTAAAACCTGTTGTTTTGGAACTCTTTTTGTGTGAGTCTATTGATCACCCTAGACTGAACTTATTATTACTTCTTATTTTGTTATCATTGTGGCATTTCTACCACAGAGCCTGGCACACAGTAGGAACTTGGTACATGTTTGATGTATTGACTAGATTGAAGGATGGAAATAAGCATCTCATAAATACTTACTGAGCATCCCTGAGCCTGTGCCAAGTGCTGGGAGTGTATTCAGAAGTGCATTGAACAGACATGGGCCTGGTACCACGAGCACTCCCAAGCACGGAATAAATGCACATGTGTGACTTGGGGCAGGTGCTAAAGGTACCAGTGGGAGGTTAAGAGAGTCAAGGACAAGGGGTTTAGTAAGACTATCAGGAGTACCGGAAGGTCCAGGTGTGGGAGGTGGGAAAAGTGACAGAGGAAGGGCAGGTGAGGGGGCCTGAGAAGGCTGAACTGGGCCTCCCGGAAGAGCTAAAAGAGGACAGAGGTAGCATGAGCAAGAGAGAGAGGCATGGAAGGGCCAGAAAGGCGAGAAGGAGCCAGATCATCAGGGCCTTTTGGGAGGACTTTGCCCAGGACAGTTGTGGTTGACACCTGTTGTCCTGGGTGGTTATTAATAGCATCCCCTTTAACCCACAGAAGTTCCCAGTTTGAATTATAAATTGTAAGCTCACCCTTTTCATGAACCACGTGAAGAGGTTTATATATATCCTGAGCTTCATGGAAAGTTAATGAAGAGCTTTAACTGGGTAAATGGCATAATAGTCATTGAATACACGAATGAATGAGGATCAGAAAAACTTTCATAACAGAAAAACCAAACAAACAAAAACACCAAAGCAAACAGAAGATGAGATAAAAGAAAATCTGAGAAGGAAGAGAGCAAGTTCGTAGCTGGGAAAAGTTAGAGGAAAGATCCCAAATATCTTGGCTTGTTGGTTGGCTGGTGTGCTAAGTGGGGGAGAGGGGGAGGGGATGTGCTAGATTGCATCTTGAAACAAAGAACTAAAGAGATTCTAGAAAAGAATAAAACAAGGCATTCTAAAACTGAGCAGCAAGTGGGGAAAATTTGGCCTCACTTAAAAAAAAAATCTTTTTGGCAGCATGTGGGATTTTATTTCCCCAACCAGGGGTCAAACCTGCAGCCCCTGCAGTAGAAGCAGGGAATCTTAACTACTGGACTGCCAGGGAGGTCTCTGGGCTTCACTTTTTATTTGGCTTTGTGGGTGGAAGCTAGGCTCCAGATCAACCTCATAGTTGAAGATCTTCTCTGAGCTAGGTGCTGTCGGAAAGAAAAGCAAATGCAAACTCAAGGCCTGATGAAAAAAGTGGAAATTAATATGTATAAATTATTATATACATTATTATATATGGTATAACATTACATATTGCCATTCTGTGAAGTTACATATTATGTACATAATTATTGTATGTAACATTGTATGTATTATATAAATGGAAATAATATCAATGTATGAGAAATGAAGTAGAAATAAGAGGTCTAGAGGAGAGATGGGAAGCCAGCCATCCTGATGCCTAGGGTAGAGAAGGTGTGTGTAGAAGGTTAGAGAGAAGTTGGGGAGGTGCATAAGAGTGATTTGAGGGGTTAAAGGCTGATCTTGAAGGAAGGGTGGGTGGGGAGGAGGGTGGAAGTGTTCCAGAGGAGAACTGTGATATGGTTAAAAGCTCTCAGGTTGGAAAACATCATAGTTTTAGCCTACATTTATTGAACACTTCCTATCTACTAGACTTATTCTAAGTGCTTGACAAATATCAATGTTAGTCACTCAGTCATAACTGACTCTTTGCGACCCCATGCACAATAGACCACCAGGCTCCTCTGTCCATGGGATTCGCCAGGCAAGAATCTGGAGTGGATTGCTATTTCCTTCTCCAGGGGATCTTCCCAACCCAGAGACTGAACTCAGGTCTCCTGTGTTGCAGGCAGATTCTTTACCATCTGAGCCACCAGGGAAGCCCCTTACAAATATCAGTCAGTATATTTAATTCTCATCATTGCTATATGGAGTAGGTGCATTTTGTTCCCACTTTACAGGTGAGGAAACTTAGGCATTAGGGTTACTGTGCCTATTCAGCCTTCCTTTCCCTCTCCCTGGCCTGCCCTCTACCACGTAAGAGGATCCTCCAAGGTCTTGAAGGCAAAGGCAGTGTGGAGTTTCAGAATTTTTAGGAGATGCAAGCATTTGTGGAGGAGACCACTTACATGGTCAGGCGACACTGATTGTTGTCACATAAGTCTAGGTAAACATAGTCTATTATCACTCGTGCCAGCATTGCTTTCTTTAATTTTAAAATATTTTATTTTTATGTAGCTAATAACCAAAATATGATATAGTATTTCAGTAGCAAAATCAATATAAAAATAATGGTTGTTTTCCTACCAGCAAGATGGTTAGGACACAGTCACAAGGCAATAATATTGCCTGCATTCCTGGGCAGAGTCATGGCATGAGTATTGGCAAATGCTACAGGCTACAACCATCATTTTTTTTACCCGCCTGGCAATCAAACCCCAGCCAGGTTAGCAGCAACCTAGGATTTAACCCAGGTAAGTTTGACCCCAGAACCTGAACTAGCTACTGTTGTTCTGCTCCTGTTGTTGTTTAGTCGATAAGTCGTGTCTGACTCTTTGCAACACCATGGACTTCAGCATGTCAGGTTTCCCTGTCCTTCACTATCTCCTGGAATTTGCTCAAACTCATGTCCATCGAATCATCAATTCTTTGGCTCTCAGAATTCTTGATGCTTTCAACTTGTTCTATTGTTCTATGGTTAAGACAGTAATTTATTAGAGCTTCAACTATTTCCAGTTATTTAGAATGATTATCTTTTCTTTTAAGCAAACCAAGATTCTTTATGTTGATGATGATGGTGGCTACTCTGTATTCTATTTGGAAAATCCAGTCTTGAAACCTATATCTGTGGAAACTCTTGGCTCTGTGAAGCTAGATGGGCATGGATTCAAATCCTGTCTTGCTAGTTCTGTGATGTCTGGCAAGCCACTCATACTCTTTGGTTCTCAGTCTTTGCATCTATAAAATGGGTACAGTAATACCCTTTGCTGGATTATAGATAGGATTTGAGATAATGAATATAGCACACTGGAATGTAGCAGCATCTCCATAAATAGCAGACATTGCTATTATAAGCAGTTATCTAGAGAATTTCTGCAAAAATTCACTGAGTCCCTCCTCCTACTTTGAAGTAGCAAGTCTGCCACAGTCTGTTATTGTCACTGTTTGTGAGGCAGGCTGTAGAGGAGACCACCCTCATCCTCTCTGTTGAAGGGTTCATTCTCCTCTAGAAAACAACTGGCTGCTTGAGCCAGAGGCGGGCAAGACCATCATCTTCCACAATTTATCATCAGACTTGATGGATAGTATTCCCAAGTTAATGCCATAAATGCTGTTTGGAAATTACAAGTCCATGCTGCTGGTGGTCCAGCCAAAAAAAGAATTAATTTATAATCATGAATATAAATTTCAAAGATAGTATTATTGTCATTCAGGGTTTGAGTTATGGTACATATGGGGAGTGGCTTGTAGAACAGAAAACTATGTCGCTATAACTCAGTGTAATTCCAATGACAATAGTTATATCTATCATTTTGTTATAAATCAATCGATATCCTGTATTAAGTGAACAGTCCTCACCTCCTCAGCTGCACAGAGGGGAGTGGCAGGGAGGCCTCAGAGCTTTGTTTAAGGTATTTCCAGCCATGCTGACTCATGCCGACAGCAAGGCAGAAACGAGATGCTTCAGAAATTCTTGCACGAACTCCAAATGCCTTGGTCCACTGGACAACGTGGCCAGATCTATAAACATTTTAAAAAGTGAATGACGTACCCAAGGGTTTAAAGATATGCCTTTTGCTTGCATTTTGTCTAAAAGGACTACGTTTTCAGAACTGGGAATTATTTACTAATTGCAGACAGGATTCTGATTGAAACAGCATCAATCCCAGAAGAGCCAGTGTGCATTTGAAGGCCTCTCTAAATGCCATGAATCAGGCAGTATATCTTTCCTGTTAATCTATATTGGTTCCCTCCCAAAGGCAATTGACCCTGGGGAAAGGTAAAACAGAAAGAATCTGAGCACCACTGAGCTAGCATATAACTAGCTTTGAAAGTGCACTGCTGGGGAGAGGAATGCCGAAATATCACAGGGAGCAGTAGCTTGAGGAGAAAAGAAGATGGTTTGAAGTCAGTGGAAAGTAATTTTGCCAAGTGCAGAGTTATCTAGTTAACCTATTGTTCAACATAATGAAAAAGCAGGGCTATTCGCGAGTGTGTTACAGTGTGTAGTTTGTCAATTACCCAATCAGGGGGCATTGTTCATTCAGCCAGGATGGAGGGCATTACCCATACTATTTTATTAGTATTAAGCCTCAACTTGGCATATTTTTATATAGACTATAGGATGTTTAATAGCCATGCAAAACTAAGACTCTCTTCATCCTTTTTGGCCTAAGTCCATTGTCACTGGGCTACATTAGCTTTTGTCCCTGCAATTAGAGTGTTATAATATGCAGTACTTAGACTTAAATTGATGAGGAGGTAAGGGTTGTAAGAATTGTGGTGGGCCCTCAGTTTAAAAAATGGTCAGAACAGGTAGAATAGGATGTAAGGAAACAGCCTAAGAGGCTATGGCAGCTGCTGATCAAAAAATCTAGAAAGCATCTTACCCTCTGTGTAAAAAATCTGCATTTACAGTGTTCTGTATATACCTGAAAATTTCCTTCATCCCCAAGATGTCTCTGCATTTAATGAGAGTAGATTGGAAAAGCCTTTTAGGAAAAGCTGTGTTAAATCAATGTTAGCACAAAAGAGACTTAAAATAATCTTTATTTTAAAACTTAATTTAAATTTAAAATTAAATTTAAAAATTTTTTATTTTCAATTTAGGAAGTTCTTATTAAGGTTGGCCAACCATCTAATTTCCAAATATCACTCCAGAGCATACTTAATGTATGACTACTGTTAATTATTGGAAGTCCTACTAGCTGTGTTAAATTTAGAAATGTATATATTCTGAGTTCTTTTTTGAAGAACATAGTACGAATTTCCATAATAAAACATTTCTCCCCTTGTACCAGAGGTAAGCTGTTCAGTGGTGTCAAATATTTTTTGACTTTGATAAAAATGTACTGAGGGTCAAGATCATCTCTTAATAGCTCACACTTCTATTTAATAACCTGCCTTGGTGTCAAAAGACACCCCCATCCTATCGCAGTTCCAGGAAGTATTATGCACTGCCGTCCTACCTCGGGATGCTCATCAGGCATGTCCATGTTATTCCATATTCGGTCCATTCCAGAGAAAGGCTAAAGGAGACAGAGGGTACAGATCTTGTTAGGTGCAGCCTCTGACACTATCACTATCAATTGTCTTTTGCTGGGGCTGATCATCACCTCAATTATCTAGTGTCCAGCCTACCTGATAGGTTTTTGCAAACTATAACTCTTCTGTCGATGAGCATGGAATAATGACAGCCAGGGGCAAATGGACAGAATACAAAAGAGATAAACCAAGAAGTAAAATACATAAGTCTATCTTTGCATATAGACATACAATATGCTTTTGGTACCAAGCGATTCAACATGATATATAGCCAGTGGTTTCTTTGCAGGCTTGTTGAGATTATGCTAATATGCTAAGTAAATTAGATAGAGCTGTTGGCTTAAATATTTTTCCCATTTTATCATTTCAATGGAAATATGCTAAATATTTAAAAATATTGCAATATGCCAAATGAACATAAATATATAGAATTTTTCTCAAATCATTGCATTTGGAATTTATAGTAAAAACAATTTCAAAGTTAAATAGGGACCCTTTATTTAAGGGAAGATATATTTTCCTAAATGATTCCAATTGAAATTCAATTTCAAATTGAAATCATAAATCAAGGAGAAAAGTAAAATACACTGGTAAAGTATGCCGAAGCATCACAGTAGTACATATTTTTAGCCATACACAGTTCCACACAACATGAGAAAATAGATTTTAGCACACTATTAATTGAAGTTTTGCCAGTGTGTGGTTCAGGAGGTTAATTTGAAAAGAATACATTAACAATATATTTATAGCATTTAAATAAATTAAAATTGCACTTCACACATCAATAACACAGCTGTTAAATAATATTTTTATTCTATGTAAATCTCATCCATTCATCTCAGTTGTATAATAAATGACCATAATTACTGAGCTTCATTGGGAGGAAGGTCATTGGTAATCCTGTAATTCCTCATTGGTGTAAAGAGAGAAAACAGAACTGTTTGTGATGAATGTATTCAACCTTTTGCATACTTTGGTACTTCGAACCATGCATTAAAATGCAGTCAGAAATTAAGTTCTTCACTTTCACAGCATTTTTAATCTGCGGTGCTGATTTTATTCTTTTGCAATAAAGCCTTCTTGAAGTGCTTCCTTGGTTGTTTCTTTTTCGCTGCAGGTATGCGTGTGTGTATGTACACACATATATACCAAAGAGCATGCCACCAAATTCAGGCTGTCCTATGTTACATAAATTCAGCTTCATAAATCCAGGAAATCTTTTCTGTAAAAGTTTCCTTAATTTTCAATGCTTCATTTTACTTCTAAAAGGAAGCATGACTTTCATGTTCCCCTCAAACTGAGGGGCTCTAACCATGAATTCAAATTCTCAACCTGGTTTCTAGATGAGCTCTTATCTCTGTATATCTCTATTTTCAGGTCACCTGACAATTTTTTTTCCTTTGAAGAATCTTTAGCTATAACTTGGAAGAGCTTTAGTTGTAACCTCATTCTCATTCTCCTTTAATGTGAGGATGAAACCTGTTTTTCCTGAAGGGACTAAGGATATGTAGAAGTGAATGTGAATGCTAAAAGTAATGGACCAATGATACATAAATTACAGAGAATGTAATGAATTAAGACATTAACAAAGATAGCTATGGCTTAAATTATCTGTATCCCCTGCTTCCTTCTAACCCTAGAGACCAGGTACATTTTCTGTCCTCTCCAGGAGAGACAATGCTTGGGCTTTGCATATGGAAATAAGAAAAAATGACTGTTAATTCTTAATGAGAAAAATATCAAAGTGAGTAGGATTCCCTATGTGTGCCAAAAGGGCTTATAATTGAAAGGTCTTCGGAAAAAAGGGTTCTAAGCAAAGGGAATTCCTTTTAATGAAACTTGGATTTAGTCCCATTATTCTAATAAAGTGTAATCAATTGGTGCCGACAATCCAAAGGTCTAGTTCAACCTCCGATAGATCTTGGTTGTTTTTAAGATGACGGGCATGAGGAAGGGAAACGTGAGTTAATAGGCTTTTAGGTCAGTGATCCACACTTCCTGAAGTGAGCTGGGATTTTTGAAGGAGGGCAATTTGGAAGCTGTCTTAGCATAAATCTAAAGCAAGGCTCTGACTGTCACAGGGGAGCCAGGCCCTCAGCGTTCCCCAAGACATGCTTTGAGCCGATTCTACTCTTAATCCAATTTACTCAGCCGAATAAGTCCCACTGCTTCAGCTTGCCAACAAATTAAAATCCAGCTTCATAAAAACACCTTGAATTTGGAAGGTATTGGCTGGCCCACTAGACTTGAAACTTCATTTATTCTGGCTAACTTCTCAATTATCTTCCCAGCAGTGGAGATGTGTAAAAGTGCAAAAATCAATAGGGTTCTATTCCCATTCTATTGGAAAGGGAAAAATTAATGAGATAGGACACTCTCTTAATCAGAAATAAATGTTTTAATTCAGATAATGACATAGTTTTCCCTCGCTGAAGGATGACAAATGCTGGGCTGTGCCCCCAGCAGAAGCAGTTTCAATTTTATTGTAAATATAAAAGGTATTGATCGGTGAGATGTACAAACCCCATTGCTTACAAAAGCCATTCAGGGGGACTGGGAAAACTATTAAGCACTGGGTCAGAAATCAATAAACAACACTGAAATGTAGCAGAGGTCGCCCTAGGCTTTGTGGCATCTTTGAAACCCAAGTGGCAGGAATAGTGACAGAAATGTCTCTTGTGGAGCAATGATGGGGATGAAGAGGGTCAGATGTTTAATCTCTTCTGTGGTTTGACAGGTCCTGGGAACAGAACTAATGCAGTCTTTCATGGCTGTCTTTGATTTAAATACATGCTGATTCATCCCCTTGCTGACAACTGTATTTATTGGCTTTGGGGGAGCCCACTCTCATTGGCAGGGAAGAGATAGGGTGTATTTGGAAGTCAGAGCCCTTGTGTTTATGCAAATCAGCCACACGTTGATTCACCCTCTCTCTCCTCAGGGGAAAAAAACAAACATACACCAAAACTTCTTTTAAACACGCCGACAGATGAGGGTACAGTCTGCGAGACCAAACCTCACATTAGAGCAATTACAGGGCAGATGATAGAGCATGAAGTATTTTTTGTTAACAGCTGACTAAATGTAATATTCCTCCTTTTTGGGTTTTTCATTTTAATGCTTGCTTTAAATTCAAATGTAGTTTAGGCTTCCTTTTTCTGAAGTCCTTTATCATGGGTTAATATATTCAACAGTCTTCAGAACAGCCTCCTTTCACACAAGTTATTTGGGGGCAAAGAGATGATAATTTATCATTACCTTCTTCCCCTCCTGCACCCACACCCAGCACACAAGTAGTTTTGAAGCTAGAAGATTAACCCAGATTAGAGATCATCCTCCTGATTTGACTGCTGTTGGCTTGAATCTTTAAATAACATCAAGGTAGTCATTGAACTAAAACACACATTTTATTGCTGAAAATTCTAGCCAAGAAATACCCAGAGTGAAGAAATATTACATAAGGGAAGAGGTTCCACGCATGTAGGTGGAATCCAATTTTTCTAATAAGACATTGATTTGAAAGGTTTAAAGCTGAGTATTGAAACTTTTAACAACATCATTTCAGAAGCAGAGACAAAGCCTTCCCTCCCCAAAAATGCCAGAGCGACGCCTTCTGTTCCTCTGCTCCCCTCTTGACACGGATATGATTATGAGATTGGTGAGGGTCAGGCTGCCCATGAGCAGGTGAAGTGTTCAGCTGCTGAGGATTTGAGTTTCATCTCACCTCAGATATTATGTCAGTTTCATGTCATTTTCATCCCTGAGAATGATTTGAGAGCGCTCCTTGTCCCCTGTTATTGCGGTCACTTGACCTCAGATGTAACTTCTGTCGAATACCATCATTTTAACAAAGTTGAGGAGTTGCGCATCCCTAGCCAGAGCTGACCTTTCCAGCCTGCTGCTCCCCAATTGGCTCCGACGGCAGATTTTACTGCCCCCTCCATTCCCAACAAATGAATGTTAAGGCCTCAATGAATTGGTTCACATGGAAAGTTATAGTTTTTCATTGCCATGAGCATTTTTAAAATTGGATCCCCCCCCTCTTTGTATTTGGCCTGTGGTACTGGTATTTTTCTTTTTGCATTTGGATGCTCAAACACAGAAAACTACTTTCTGCTGAAAAACAATATTCTGGCCCCCCAATGGCAATTCTGCAACTGTTGCCTAAAACAGAGATGACATGCCTTGAGTTCTTATCAGGATACATATTCCCTATTCCCTCATTTCCTTGCCTTTCTGTGCCTTGTCTCATGTCCTAGCATTTCTAAGTTTTCCTTAAATTTACAAGAAGAGGAAAAGTAATTGGGTCATCGTGATTTTTGAAAGCTCTCAAATTAGAATATGTGTGCTAAGTTGATTCAGTTGTGCCCAACTCTTTTTGACCCCATGGCCTGTAACCCACCAGGCTCCTCTGTCCATGGAATTCTCCAGGCCAGAATACTGGAATGGGTTGCCATTTTCTTCTCCAGGGGATCTTCCCAACTCAGGGATTGAACTCACATCTCTGGCATCTCCTGCACTGGCAGGTGGGTTCTTTACCAGGAGCACTGTTTGGGAAGTCCTGTGGATTTCTGTACATACTGCCAGTTGATTTGATAAAGAGAGAGAAAGAGTGTGTGTGTATGTGTGTATATGAGAGAGTGTGGGTATTGGCGAAAGACAGTTGAGAACAGTCCCCTCTGGAGCCAATAGAATAGACTGTCAAATTACCTTCCACCCCTTCAGGAGTCACTGTGTCTCATCTGTCTGACTGCCCCGCTTCCTGTGTAGAGAGCTCCGCCTGAGACGGTGTTCGCTCCTTTGGGAAGGCAGTGTGGTGGGACAGAAAGAGCACTGGCTTTGGATTCAGAAACCTGGGCTCAAATTCCACCCCCAAACCATCTAGTTGTTTTATTTTGAGAAAATTACTTAATTTCCCTGAGCCTCTGTTTCTTCATCTGTAAAATGGGCACACGTCTCACCTCTAAGGGATGCTACGGGAATGAAAAGACAGTGTATATGAGGCAGTGCCTGGGACATTATAGATATTTAACAAATCACAGGATTGTTATCGGCATAATTAGAAACAGAAATCACAGCACTGGATATTATTTTTGCTCCTTCACACTTTATCTTTCTAAGAAGATAACTTAGGAGTTAGTATTAGCCATCTAGAAATTTCTTTAAGTGGATTTCCGGATGCCAGTTGGGAGGGGTGGGATGAAGCACTGGAGGCAAAAGAACTGGTTTGTAAACTGTAAAGCATGGTTTAAGGAAATTGGGTGGGTTTGGACCACTGCTAGCGTTTGATCAAGGTCAGGGGCAAGGCCGGAGGATGGGGCAGTGGCCCCATGCTGAAGGGTCTCTAGGTCCCTGCTAAGAAAATGAGAATCTATTAAGCAAGCAGTAAGGATAGAAGGAGTCCAGTAGTTACGTGCATTTAAGACTTTCCCACCAACTTCTATTCCTTATTTTTATATCATGCATTAGTAAATTGTTTGATATTATCACATTTCTATAGTATGTCTGAGAACACGTGTACAGTATGAAATGTTATTAAAATGGAGAAAATTTGCACAAAAACAACAACATAATTTTAGTATTCCTGGTTTTTTACATAAAGTTATATTTTAAATTTCATGGAATCATAAAGAAGAATGCTAGAGATGCAAACTAACCAACACCATTAGTTTCTGATGAAGAAACTGAGACCCAAGAAATTCACCTTGCCCAAGGACACGACAGAAACCTTTATAGCTACTCTTCTTCATGCACTTGTTCTGTTTCAGACATTGTGCTGGGCCCTGCATCTACACTTACCTTCATACTTAACAACAGTCTGCACAAAAGGGATCATATCAAACCATTATATAGATAAGTAAACCTAGGTTCAGATACCTCAAGAGCACACAGCTAATTAAGTAATGATTAAAATTCACTTTTCATTGTTGTTGTTTAGTCTCTAAATCGTGTCCAAACCTTTTGGACCACATGGACTATAGCCTACCAGGCTTCTCTGTCCATGGGATTCCCCAGGTAAGAATACTGGAGTGAGCTGTCATTTCCTTCTCCAGGAGATCTTCCCGACCCAGGGATTGAACCCGCGTCTCCTGTGCCTTCTGTGTTGTGGATTCTTTACCCACTGAGCCACCTGGGAAGCCCCAAATTAACTTTTACCTGGATCCAACATCTGCGCTCTTCTCAGCGTCCCACATGGCAACAGAGAACAGGACCTAGGGCGACTTCCTCTCAGTTTGGCAGCTGTCAAGCTTCTCTCAAGTCTATTCCCAATTTAAGCCAGGCCAGCACTGAACTGGTTACTTCATGTTGGTCCACAAAGAATTGCTTTTATAGTTTTCACCTTTTAGGCGGATGTTGTTGTTGTGAGTTTCTACTAAGGAATAGTTATGTGCAGAATGCATTGTTTGTGTGGAGATTTTATTGACGTGTTTTATTTCATCACAGAGTGCCCTCATTATGAGGAACCCTGGGAGAAATTCCTGCCTAGTCCCAGGTCAGAATTAACTGAGTTTTACTAAGTATTTGACCTGTGAGCACAATGTGTCATGGATGCTGTAAATTGTGCGGCTGATCAGGGTTCCCTTTCGTGCTGGTTGGAGAACACTCAGATCCAAGTGTGAATCCCACATAGACAGAGGAGCACAGGGCTTTCAGTTTGCATTGATGTGTTATAGTCTCCTTCCTGGCTTGCTTTTGGATTCCAACCCTACTTCTTTTTTCTCATCTATTTATAGTTTATTTTCCCCTGACCTAATTTATGTAATCTCAGAAGAAACCGTCACTTGTTTTCAGAAACAGATGATATATGTTACTAAATAAACAGAAAGTTTAACTCCACATTGAAGCTCCAAACCTTTTCATTAAACTGGTGGCAGACTTTACCTGCACGATATCCATTCCAGCCCTGGCATAAGAAAGAAGAAGCTTAGAAGGTATAAACTCCTTACACAGAACAATCACCCTGGGAACACTGCAGGGCCCAGGTGGGAACGTGCAAGAGATGGAACAGTTCCCCACTGTCCCGTCCAAATGAACTAGGATGCTGTATCCATCCTCCCTAATTAAGGAGTGCTTGAAAGCAGGGCCTTTTTCTTGATTTACAAACCCTCCTCATCATCATTTATAGTGCACTGATATGTGAAGGCAGGGAGGAGAGACACTTAAGGGAAGATGGGTATTTCCTTAGATGACATTGGTGGGGGCAAGTGTCACCTTCACACAAGCACCTCCGCTCAGATGGCTTGTTAAGAGTTTGGCAGCTGCGAATGGAACACGCTGTACTTATTGACAAGGCACTGAGCTCTTATCCATACTGGTACAGGAATTCAAGGACGGGACACAGATCAAGTGAGCCCATCTTCAACACTTGCTAAAAGACAGCCCTGCTGGTGGTTTCCATGCATGCGAAACTAGGGAAACGCAATTTCATTCACGCATTCATTTGTGTATTCTTTCATCCACTCATTCATTCACTTGACGAACTCTGCTAACTGAGTTCTTTGCTGGACTCTAAAGATAAAAGCATGAGCAAATAAACATGGTCCCTGCTCTCATGCAAGCTATTTTGGATAGATACAAGGATGTGGCTATCTGAAAGAAAAAAAAAATCCAGAAACATAAAAAAGAAAAATTTTGTCTTTTTTTTTTTTTTAAAGGGGGAAGGTAAAAATTTTAAAATCCAGTTGCCCTATCTTCTGTTGGCTTAAAGATGTTTTTTTGAGGTGTGTGTGGATGTACTTTCTCTGTGGGGTAGAGAAACCATGGGTAGCATCTAGAAGTGAGAAAGAAACTATCTTTTCCCACATAGGTTCCATGTTCCCTGGCTGAGTGGGATAAAAAAAGAGGGTCAGCCTTCTCCTGGGTCTTAATGGAGCTTCCAGATCATTGCAATGTCATCCTCTTATCAACATTTAAAGTCTTGGTAATTGGTCTCCTACCACCCTTGGCAGAAGACTTTCAGAATTCACTGACTTTAGAGGAATACCTGCCACTGGCCACTTAATTTTAACCCATTTCATCCATCCTCCTCAAGAAATCCATTCCTGAAGCACTGACTGTCACAACTATTAGTATCATTATTCCCCAACTTGACCTTCTCAATCCCCCTCTGCACCATATATCAGCATATGTGTCATATATGCCCAAAACCTTACCCAAAGACATTGATGCACCTCTGCCCTCCTTCAGGGTGGGCTTCTAGTTCTGATTACATCCTCCTTACCTGTGGATGTAATGGGTTGAATGATGGTCCCCCAAAAGATGTATCTACACAAATGTGTGAATGCAAGTTTCTTTAGGTAGTCTTTGCACATGCAATTAATGTAAGGATCTTGAAATGAGATAATCCTGGATTATCAGGTGTAGCCTAAATCCAGTTACAAGCATCCTTAATAAGAGAAAGGGAGAGGTAGATTCAGTGTGTCTGCCCTTTGATATATAATCACAGAGAACTAGCCAATCTGATCACAGGACCACAGCCTTGTCTAACTCAGTGAAACTAAGCCATGCCGTGTGGGGCCACCCAAGACGGACGGGTCATGGTGAAGAGGTCTGACAGAATGTGGTCCACTGGAGAAGGGAATGGCAAACCACTTCAGTATTCTTGCCTTGAGAACCCCATGAACAGTATGAAAAGGCAAAATGATAGGACACTGAAAGAGGAACTCCCCAGGTCAGTAGGTGCCCAATATGCTACTGGAGATCAGTGGAGAAATAACTCCAGAAAGAATGAAGGGATGGAGCCAAAGCAAAAACAATAACCAGTTGTGGATGGGACTGGTGATAGAAGCAAGGTCTGATGCTGTAAAGAGCAATATTGCATGGGAACCTGGAATGTTAGGTCTATGAATCAAGGCAAATTGGAAGTGGTCAAACAGGAGATGGCAAGAGTGAATGTCAACATTCTAGGAATCAGTGAACTAAAGTGCACAGGAATGGGTGGATTTAACTCAGATGATCATTATATCTACTACTGTGGGCAGGAATCCCTTAGAAGAAATGGAGTAGCCATCATGGTCAACAAAAGAGTCCAAAATGCAGTACTTGGATAGAATCTCAAAAATGACAGAATGATCTCTGTTCATTTCCAAGGCAAACCATTCAGTATCACGGTAATCCAAGTCTATGCCCCAACCAGTAACGCTGAAGAAGCTGAAGTTGAACTGTTGTATGAAGACCTACAAGACCTTTTAGAACTAACACTCAATAAAGATGTCCTTTTCATTATAGGGGACTGGAATGCAAAAGTAGGAAGTCAAGAAACACCTGGAGTAACAGGCAAATTTGGCCTTGGAGTACGGAATGAAGCAGGGCAAAGCCTAATAGAGTTTTGCCAAGAGAACGCACTGGTCATAGCAAACACCCTCTTCCAACAACACAAGAGAAGACTCTACACATGGACATTACCAGATGGTCAACACCAAAATCAGATTGATTATATTCTTTGCAGCCAAAGATGGAGAGGCTCTATATAGTCAGCAAAAACAAGACCGGGAGCTGACCGTGGCTCAGATCATGAACTCCTTATTGCCAAATTCAGACTTAAATTGAAGAAAGTGGAGAAAACCACTAGACCATTCAGGTATGACCTAAATCAAATCCTTTATGACTATACAGTGGAAGTGAGAAATAGATTTAAGGGACTAGATCTGATAGACAGAATGCCTGATGAACTATGGACGGAGGTTTGTGAGATTGTACAGGAGACAGGGATCAAGACCATCCCCATGGAAAAGAAATGCAAAAAGGAAAAATGGTTGTCTGAGGAGGCCTTACAAATAGCTGTGAACAGAGAAGTGAAAAGCAAAGGAGAAAAGGAAAGATAAACCCATTTGAATGCAGAGTTCCAAAGAATAGCAGGAGAGAAAACAAAGCCTTCCTCAGTGATCAGTGCAAAGAAACAGAGGAAAACAACAGAATGGGTAAGAGTAGAGATCTCTTCAAGAAAATTAGAGATACCAAAGGAACATTCCATGCAAAGATGGGCTCGATAAAGGACAGAAATGGTACGGACCGAACAGAAGCAGAAGATATTAAGAAGAGGTGGCAAGAATACACAGAAGAACTGTACAAAAAAGATCTTCACAACCCAGATAATCATGATGGTATGATCACTCACCTAGAGCCAGACAACCTGGAATGTGAAGTCAAGTGGGCCTTAGGAAGCATCACTATGAACAAAGCTAGTGGAGGTGATGAAATTCCAGTTGAGCTATTCCAAATCCTGAAAGATGACGCTGTGAAGGTGCTGCCCCCAATATGTCAGCAAATTTGAAAAACTCAGCAGTGGCCACAGGACTGGAAAAGGTCAGTTTTCATTCCAATACCAAAGAAAGGCAATGCCAAAGAACACTCAAACTACTGTACAATTGCGCTCATCTCACATGCTGGTAAAGTCATGCTCAAAATTCTCCAAGCCAGGCTTCAGCAATACGTGAACCGTGAACTTCCAGATGTTCAAGCTGGTTTTAGAAAAGGCCGAGGAACCAGAGATCAAATTGCCAACATCTGCTGGATCATCAAAAAAGCAAGAGAGTTCCAGAAAAACATCTATTTCTGCTTTATTCACTATGCCAAAGCCTTTGACTGTGTGGATCACAATCAACTGTGGAAAATTCTGAAAGAGATGGGAATACCAGACCACCTGACTTGCCTCTTGAGAAATCCGTATGCAGGTCAGGAAGCAACAGTTAGAACTGGACATGGAACAACAGACTGGTTCCAAAGAGGAAAAGGAGTACGTCAAGGCTGTATATTGTCACCCTGCTTATTTACCTTATATGCAGAGTACATCATGAGAAATGCTGGGCTGGAAGAAGCACAAGGTGGAGTCAAGATTGCTGGGAGAAATATCAATAACCTCAGATATGCAGATGACACCACCCTTATGGCAGAAAGTGAAGAGGAACTAAAAAACCTCTTGATGAAAGTGAAAGAGGAGAGTGAAAAAGTTGACTTAAAGCTCAACATTCAGAAAACTAAGATCATGGCATCTGGTCCCATCACTTCATGGGAAATAGATGGGGAAACAGTGGAAGCAGTGTCAGATTTTGTTTTTTGGGGCTCCGAAATCACTGCAGACAGTGATTGCAGCCATGAAATTAAAAGACACTTACTCCTTGGAAGGAAAGTTATGACCAAACTAGATAGCATATTAAAAAGCAGAGACATTAGTTTGCCAACAAAGGTCCATCTAGTTAAGGCTATGGTTTTTCCAGTGGTCATGTATGGATGTGAGAGTTGGACTGTGAAGAAAGCTGAGCGCTGAAATATTGATGCTTTTGAACTGTGGTGTTGGAGAAGACTCTTGAGAATCCCTTGAATTCCAAGGAGATCCAACCAGTCCATCCTAGGGGAGATCAGTCCTGGTTGTTCATTGGAAGGACTGATGTTGAAGCTGAAACTCCAGTACTTTGGCCACCTCATGCGGAGTTGACTCATTTGAAAAGACCCTGATGCTGGGAGGGATTGGGAGCAGGAGGAGAAGGGGACAACAGAGGATGAGATGGCTGGATGGCATCACCGACTCGATGGGCATGAGTTTGAGTAAACTCCGAGAGTTGGTGATGGACAGGGAGGCCTGGCGTGCTGCAGTTCATGGGGTCGCAAAGAGTCGGACACGACTGAGCGGCTGAATTGAACTGAATTGAGAGGTAGATTTGGGACACACAGAGGAGGTCACATGAAGACAGATGGAGACTGGAGTTCTGCAGCCACAAACCAAGGGACACCTAGAGCCACCAACAGGTGGAAGAGCCAAGGGCTCACCCCTAGAGTCTTTGGAAGGTTCACATCTCTGCCTATACCTTGATTTCAGACTTCTGGCCTCCAGGACTGGGAGACAATGAATTTCTGTTTGTTTTAAGCCAGGTTTGGAGTAGTTTGTGAAGGCAGCCCTGGGAAATGAGCTCTCCTGTCATTTCCCCTAACTTCTCCAAAACCTCCCTTAAGCCATAGCCTTCAAAACCTCCTTCTTTACCCATATCATTCTGTTGACTCTGCTCCCATCCCACCCAGCCCTCACTATCCAGCCTAGACACCTAACCTTGCCCACACTCCCGATTCTCATTCCTGCTTCAAATAGGTGTCAACCCCAAACCCAGGTCACCAGCCCTCCTTGGTTCCCTTGGTTCTTGCTGTCCTGCAAGAGAGGCAAATGAAGGTTTAGCACCCCAAAGTTCATATTATCAAAATTCAACTTGTTTTCCAGGATTAAGAATATTTCCCCTTCTTATGTTCCAGTCAGAAGCTCTCTGGTTTAATCTTATATGAGAAGACTTAGCCTACTTGGTGCAAGTTCTTGAACATTTCCCAAACCCCACATCAAAATATCTCTCATGCTTTGCTTTGTTCTCAGTAGAGTTTTCTCTCAACTGAAAAGAACCATTCACTTGACCCTGATGGCCCATTTATTCACTATTTTGTGTGTTTCCTTCCTTTATTGTAGAATTTCTCAGGTGAGTGTTTAATGCCAACTACCTCTATTTTTGTCTTTACCTGTAGCTCTCAAAACGTTCTACAATCTGGATTTTTCTTTACTGATAGCTCTCTCTGATTTGTAGCTGAAAAAAATTTACCTTTTCTTATCCTGATTAACAAAACAAAACAAAACATTTCAGGTAATTCTGTTGCTCTTCTCAACTCTCCACCAATGACTTTGGGATATTGCACTATTCTGAATCAACTATCTTCTCTCCTACCTCTTTATTCCCTTATTTGTTGGTTTCTCCTTCTCCTCGTGTTTCCAAGGTTATTTCATTAAACTTCTCCTCTTATATCTTATACAAGTCCTCAGAAAGCCACATGATTATGATTACAATTATCACATCACTACTTCTTATTCCTAAATTTTGATCCTGTTCTTTCCTCAACCCAGTTCTGGTCCATGTCATTGCCACCTGGATATTTTTTGAATGAATGTCTCGCCATTAAACCAAACCAACTTCTCCATCTAATTTCCTCCTCCCAGACTTTTCTCCATCTTCTTTACCTTTGGACTTATTCAGATACCAGGTGCTACCAGCATTTTCAATAAAGTTTTACTCATGTAAAGTGCCTCTCTCTCTCATTTTATTGAGACATAACTGACATTATATTGGCTTCAGGCATTCCATATAATGATTCAATATTTGTATATATTGCAATATATACAAATAACAATAACTAGACCCAGTCAGTCTAGTTAACATCTGTCACCATATAGAGTCACAGAATTTTTTTCTCGTGCTGAGAACTTTTAAGATCTACTCTCTTAGCAACTTTCAATTATGCAATATAATATTATGAACTATAATCCCCATGCTATACATTATATCTCCTTGCTTTCTTTACTTTATAACTGGAAGTTTGTATTTTTTTACTTCGTTTACCCACTTTGCCCATCCCCCACCCCATATTTGGCAACCACCAATCTATTCTCTGTATTATGAGCTTTTTTTTTTTTTTAAGCTTTCACATATAAGTGAGATAAAATAGTATCTGTCTTTGTCTGTCTGACATACTTAGCAGAATTCCCTGTAGGTCCCTCCACGTTGTTGCAAATATTTAGATTGGTGCAAAAGTAATTGTGGTCTTTGCATTGTTGAAATTTGCTATATATGATACTGGAATACATTCTTAAATGTGGTTATGTTATACATCATTTTAATGTGCATTTCCCACTTTTTTTTTTTTTTTTGCTAATTACTTGCTGTTTATTTTAAACAATAGAAATGATGTTAGGCAAAAAGCAAATTTGACCAATTTTTTTTATTAGACTTCAAAGTGGGTCATAAAGGAGTGGAGACAACTTGCAACATCAACAACGCATTTGGCCCAAGAACTGCTAACAAATGTACAGTGCAGTGTTAGTTCAAGAAGTTTTGCAAAGGAGACAAGAGCCTTGAAGATGAGGAGCATAGTGGCCAGCCATCAGAAGTTGACAACGGTCAACTGAGACCAGTCATTGAAGCTGACCCTCCTACAACTACACGAGAAGTTGCTTAAGAACTCAGTGTCAACCATTCTACAGTCATTCAGCATTCGAAGCAAATTGGAAAGGTGAAAAGGCTCGTTAAGTGGGTACCTCATGAGCTGACTGAAAATTTTTTTAAAAAATCGTCATTTTGAAGTGTCCTTTTCTCTTATTCTACACAACATCAACAAACCATTTCTTGATCAGATTGTGATATGTGACCAAAAGTGGATTTTGTATGACAACCAGTGAAAATCACCTCAGTGGCTGGACCAAGAAGAAGCTCCAAAGCATTTCCCAAAGCCAAACTCGCACCGTAAAAGGTCCTAGTCACTATTTGGTCGTCTGCTGCTGGTCTGGTACAGCTTTCTGAATTCTGGCAAAACCATTACATTTGAGAATTATGCTCAGTAAATTAATGAAACTGCAATGCCTGCAGCTGGCAATGGTCAACAGAAAGAGCCCAGTTTTTCTCCATGACGACATCCAACTCACGTCACACTACCAATGCTTCTAAAGTTGAACAAATTGGGCTATGAAGTTTTGCCTCATTAACCATATATACCTGACCTCTCACCAACCAAGACCATCTAGACAACTTTTTGCAGGGAAACACTTCCACAATCAGCAAGATGCAGAAAATGCCTTCCAAGGCTTTGTCAAATCCTGAAGCATGAATTTTTATGCTACTGGAATTAACAAACTTCTCATTAGCAAAAATGTGATGATTGTAATGGTTCCTATTTTGATTAATACAGATGTATTTATGCCTAGTTATAATGCTTTCAAATTCATAATCCAAAACTGCAATTACTTTTTCACCAACCTAATAGCAAGATTTTGTTCTTTTTGTGGCTGAATAATATTCCATCGTGTATGTGTATTGCATGTGTATATATCACACTTTCTTTCTCCATTCTTTGTATATTGAGTTGTATGAGTCCTTTCTGTAGTTTGGATATCAACCCTTATCAGATATATTCTTTGAAAGTATCTTCTCCCATTCACGAGATTGCCTTTTCATTTTGTTGATTATTTCCTTCATTGTACAAAAGCTTTTGGTATTATGTTATCTTATTTATTTATTTTGCTTTTCTTACCTTTGCTTCTGGTGTCAAATCCCCCCAAAATATTGCTAAGACCTATGTCAAGGAGCTTACTGCCTAGGTTTTCTTCTAAAAGTTTTATGGTTTCAAGTCTTACATTCAAGTCATTAATCTATTTTGAGTTAATTTTTGTGTATGGTGTAAGATAGCAGTCTGTTCATTCTTTTGTATATGGCTGTCCAGTTTTCCTAATACCATTTATTGGAGAGAATGTTCTTCCCCCATTTTACATTCTTGGCTCCTTTGTCATAAATTAATTGGCCATATATGCATGGTTTATTTCTTGTCTTTCTATTTTGTCACATTGACCTTTGTGTCTGTTTTTATGCCAGTACCATACTACTTTGATTATCATAGTATTGTAATACAGCTTGAAAAGAGGGCACCTGTCGATTCCAGCTTTATTCTTATTTCTCAAGATTCTTTGACTATTAGAGGTCTTTTGTTGTTCCATCCAAATTTTAGGATTATTTGTCCTATTTCTGTGAAAAATGCCACTGAAATTTTAATAGGAATTGTACTGAATCTGCAGGTTGCTTTGGGTAGTAAGGATTTTAACAATATTAATTCTTCCAGTCTACTAGCATAAAATCTTTCTATTTGTGCCTTCTTCAGTTTCTTTCATCAGTGTCTTACACTTTTCAGTGCACAGGGCCTTTCATCTCCTTGCTTAAATTTAGTCCAGCTATTTTTTTAATGCAATTGTACATGGGATTATGGAGAAGGCAATGGCACCCCACTCCAGTACTCTTGCCTGGAAAATCCCATGGACGGAGGAGTGTGGTAGGCTGCAGTCCATGGGGTCGCTAAGAGTCAGACACGACTGAATGACTTCACTTTCATGCATTGGAGAAGGAAATGGCAACCCACTCCAGTGTTCTTGCCTGGAGAATCCCAGGGACAGGGGAGCCTGGTGGGCTGCCGTCTATGGGGTTGCACAGAGTTGGACACGACTAAAGTGACTTAGCAGCAGCAGCGGCACATGGGATTATTTTCTTAATTTTTTTAGTAGTTTGTTATTATTATATTAAAATGCAATAGATTTCTGTATTTTGACTGTGCATACTACAACGTTGGGGCTTCCCTGGTAGCTGAGTGGTAAAGAATTTGCCTGCCAATGCAGGAGATGGGGGTTTGATCCCCAGGTTGGGAAGATTCTCTGAAGAAGGGAGGGGCAACCCACTGCAGTATTCTTGCCTGGAAAATCCCATGGACAGAGGAGGAAGGCAGGGTACAGTCCATGGGGCTGCAAAAGAGTTGGACATAACTTAGCAACTAAACAGCAACAACATACTGCAACTTTACTGAACTCATTTATTCATATGAATCATCTTTTGTTGGAGTTTTTAGAGAGTTCTATATATATATATAGTACCCTGTCATCTGCAAACAGTGACTGTTTTGGTTCTTCTGTTCTAATTTGAATGCCTTTTTTTTTTTTCCTGGCCTAATTGATCTGGATAAAATTTCAACTGTCAATACTATGCTGAATAAAATTGAAAAAATAGGCATCTTTGTAGTGTACCTGATCTTAGAAGAAAAGATTTCAGCTTTTCACTGTTGTGTATGATGTTTTCTGTGAGCTTGTCCTATATGGCCTTTGTTATCTTGAGATATATTCCCATTGTACTAACCTTGTTGAGAATTTTATCACAAATGAATGTTGGATTTTGTCAAATGCTGTTTCTGCATATATTGAGATCATCCTATGATTCTAATCCTTCATCTTGTGAATGTGGTGTATCATGTTGATTAATTTGCATATGTCAAACTCTCCCTGCATCCCTAGAATAAATCTACTTGATAATAGTGTATAATCCTTGTAATGTATTGTTGAATTTGGTTTGTTAATGTTTTGCTGAGAATTTTTGCATCTAAGTCCATCAGGGATGTTGTTGTTATTTAGTCATTAAGTTGTGTCTGACTCTTTTGTGACCCCACGGACTGTAGCCCACCAGGTTCCTCTGTCTATGGGATTTCCCAGGCAAGAATACGGGAGTGGGTTGCCATTTCTTCCTCCAGGGGATCTTCCCTACCCAAGGATTGAACCCACATCTCCCACTTGGCAGGTGGATTCTTTACCACTGAGCCACCAGAGAAGCTCTCATCAGGGATGCTGGCCTAGAATTTTCCTTTTTTCTTTCTTTTTTGTTGGATATTCTTGTCTGGTTTTGATATCAGAGTAGTGCTGGCCTTGAAAACTATGTTTGGAAGGATGTCCTCTTCTTCTCTTTTTGGAAAGAGTTTGAGAAGGATTGCTATTAATTTGGTGGATTTCACTAGTGAAGCCACCTGGTCCTAGACTTTTGTTTGTAGGGAGTTTTTAAATTGCTGGCTCAATCACCTTACTAATAATTGATCTGTTCAGATTTTTTATTTCATCATAATTCAGTCTTGTAAGGTCATATATTTCCAGGAATTTATCCGTTTCTCCTAGGTTGCCCCATTTGTTGGCATACAATTGTTTGTTGTACTCTCTTATGATCTTTTGAATTTCTGTGTTATCAATTGTAATGTCTCCCCTTTCATTTCTGATTTTATTTATGTGAACTTTCATTTTTCTTGGTGAGTCTAGCTAGATGTTTGTCTATTTTGTTTATCTTTTCAAAGAACCAGCTCTTTGTTTTATTTCTCTTTTTAGTTTCTATTTTATTTAGTTCTTCTCTGTTATTTGTAATTTCCTTTCTTCTGATAATTTTGGGCTTCATTTTTTGTCATTCCTTGAGGTGTAGTTAGGTTGTTTATTTGGAATTTTCTTGTTCCTTGAGGTAGGCATTATCATTATGCACTTCCTTCCTAGAACTGCTTTAGTTGCATCCCATAAGTTTTAGTATATTGTATTTTCATTTTCATATGTCTCGAGGTATTTTTTTAATTTCACTTTTGATTTCTTCATTGACCCATTAGCTGTTCAGGAGCATGTTGTTTAGTCTACATATATTTTTGAATTTTCCAGTTTTCTTACTGTAATTGATTTCTAATTTCATACCATTATAGTCTGAAAAGATGCTTGATATTATTTCAGTCTTTCCTACCCACTTCAATATGGTTTACTTCTCATTTGCCCAATGTGAAGGGCCTGATATGCAATTTTTAAGGTTCTTTTCTAGAGGAAATTGTTCCATAGTAGCTATACATTTGCTGTGTCCATGGGAGGAACTGAGTTCGGGATCTTCCTATACCACCATCATGAATCAGAACCTCTCCCTCGCTCTCTGTTTTTAAAGTTCATATTTCTGAAAAAATAAAATAAATTTCATATTTCTGCAAGTCTGTTCCAGATCTCCATCACTAACCACTTCTCACTATGCATGATGCTATCACTATTTAAACGTGCCATTCCTCTCCTTCGCCAGTGAGCTGGAACTTCCTCAAGGGTGGACACATCCCATTCACTTTTGGACCTTTGGTACCAAACACAGAAGTAATTATATCCAGGATCAGTAAATATTGATGGGATGAAGAAATGATTAGATAGATCATTCCCTCAACTCCTCATCCCCAGTCCCTTCCTCCCTCAGATATCCTGTGATCCCCTGGATGATACATTCTTAAACCTTTTGTTCACTTAAAAATCTTGAAAATAGTTATCATTCTCTCCATTGAGCGTACGAAGAAACTGAAATTCAGATGGGTTAAAGAACTCACTCAAATTCCCACAATAAGAAAATGGCAGAGCCTGAGATTCTGTGCCTTTTCATTTGCTATGTGGCTGCCACTTCTAGGACAGTCATTGGAAACTCTGTTGGACACAAAAAGGCTAAATTATGCAGAACTTTGACAGCCAGACAAAGAATTTTGGACTTGACCCAGTTAGAACTAGTCTCTAAACACAGAGAACCAGGGTACTTATACATTCTTCTTAGGCTTATTTAGAAAATCAAAAGATAAAATATAAGAAACATGTAAAACAAAGCCTGACTCACTGCAGGTTCTCGCTCAAAAACGGTAACAGTGTGTTACCTTTAGCTTTTTATTTGTGTATGTCTTTCTTTCCACCAACTACTTGAAAGCTACTTGAGAGTGTTGGTCATGGCTGAAACTTTTCTCATTCACTTCTCATCTTTTCTTTTTAAAGAACAGTATTCTTTGCAGTAGCTGAGTGTATGGCCCTAAAGTCTGGCAGTGTCTTCGCTACCATTCCTACCAGCTGTGAGAATGTGGGCAAGTCTCCCGGACCCTCTGTGCCCCTTTATTTCCCTCACCAGTCACTCGAGCTTAATAGTGACTACCCAGTGGAGTCCTGTCAGAATAGAATGAATTATATATAATATATATATATAATATAATATAATATAGTTATATATAATTATACATAATTCATATATAATGTAACTTGGTTCCTGCCACCAAGTAATTTTGAACAAATAGTAGTTATTACTCCTCATTATTACCATATTTACTTTTGTGATATTTTTGCTGAGAAATTTCCTTAAGGAATCTGTGTCAGAAGTACTTCCTATGTCTTGAGGAACTGCTGCTTCTTCTAGTCATACAAATGGTAACAGATATCTCTGGCCACCAGGGAGATCAAAATCAAACTTGAAGTTTAACCATAGCAGCTTGGTAGAACCCACTGGGTTTTTTTTTTTTTTTTTTTAATATATTTGATTTCTCCTCTTTTCAGTTCTGTTTCCTACTTCCATCTCTATGTCACTGTTATTGTCAACTGCCTCAAATCAAGGGGTCTTTAAATTGTAGCTTTCACCCTGTTCTTCTACTGGAATCAGCCACGTTGTCACTGCCGATCCATGCACAAGCCTACAGGCTCCTCTCTTGGCTGTTCTCATGGCCACTGAGGCCCTTGCTTCTCTAGACTGAAACAGCTCATGGTCTTTCAGGCCTTTCCTACCTAACAGGGTTCCATGGTTCCTGATCAATTCAGTTTAGTCCAGACTTTCTGTGGAATCTGCTTAGCCTGATCCCTGCCTTCCAAAACTGCCCTCCCAGCCTCAGAAGTTGCATTCAGGAGCCATGTTTACGCTGAGTGCCTCTACCGCCCTGGCCTATAGCTGATGGAACCAGCTAGAACCTGCACAAAGAGACCAATCATATTTTCTCCCCCAGATATTTGGAAAGGGAGTTAGGGCCACTAGTTAGCTTCTGTGGGTCTTTTAAATTATCTTGGTGGCCATGGGGACATCTATCATGCATAGAGGAGAGAACAAAGAATAAAGCAGTGGAGAGGCGGGCAGAGAGTTGCATGCAGGTGGCCTCGGAAGGGACAGAGACAAAGAGGGTCATTGCTGGTTCTGGACAGCTCTCCAGTTCCTGCTTTCATTCTTCTCTCAATCTTGGCTGCCCTCTTGGAGTCCATAAAACACCCCTGTGACCTTGTAGTCAATGTCCCTTTTTGTTTTAAACCAGTTAGAGTGACTTCTTGTTAAATGTGGAGTCAGCCTCTCCTTCCCATCTCTCTCCTCTCCTTCCCTCTCCTTTCCTCTCTCTTGTCCTCATCTCTCCTCTCCTTAATTTTTATGTTCTTATGACCCTATGACTATGCCTTGAGACTATCCACATTTGCCTTGCTTCAGATCAACTCTCTCCAGCCATTTCATCCTGAAGCTCTCCTTCTCTTTTGAATATGAAAGCCTGGAAACCATCCCACCCTTGCACTCTATTCGGCAAAAACCTTCCTTCTCTTCTTCCCTTTTGAAATTTCCCTTACTGGCCAGTCACTCAAGCCTGCCATTTGTCATGTTCTCTGGCTTCTGATCCTCCTAAGGGACTTTCAAGATCCCTTAATTTTGTAATCCTCTCTCTTTCCATGGCCTCAAGATCTGCCTTTTCCCTCTTAATCTCAACAGTTTGTCATTTTTATATTTGATTAGTGGAATGTTGTCCTTACTAGACTCATGATTGCCAGCTTTCTCTACCTTCTGTCACTTTAACATGCTTCCAAAAACTGATACTTCAAAAGGAGACCTTACCCAGTCTGTATATGTCCAGAGGTGCTATTGATATTTACCCAGCTATTGCCACTTTTAGCTACTTGGGGAGAATTTGTGTTTTGATGACACTTATGATCAGAATTAGTGTGGAATGGTCACTATGAGCTCCCTTGGAACAACCACCTTCAATGGCCCCCTTTTTCCCTCAGAAGAAAGTTCTAGTTCCTTAGTCTGACAGTCAAAGTTTTCTACATTCTGATCTCTACCAACATTTTCTTTCTTACCTTAGCTCCCCCATGGGACTCTTTACTCAAGGCAGACTGTCTACTCACTGTTTCCCAAACTCACCCTGGGCTTTCCAACCTCTGGGCTCTGCATTCATTCATTCCTAGGACACACACATTGTACCAGGCACAGGTCATCAAACAGTGAACAAGATGCAGTTTGCCAGTGAACACACTTTCATTCCATGCTGGTCTGTAATTTCTTCTCTCTCCTTCCCCACGCCTTTTGTACTAAATTCAACCCATCCTTCAAGGTCACACTAAAATCCACCTCTTCCCCAATCACATCTGTCTGAAATGGCCTCTCTGTCTAAAACCATGTTTCTGTTTTTATTTGTACTCTGAGGTTAATTATCACTTAACATCTGAATTTGAATCTGCACCCTGGTCTCCTGCGCTAGATATAAGCTCCTTAAGAAACATCTTCTGTTGCTTTATTTGGGCATCCATTTGGTGGCTCAGATGGTAAAGAATCTGCCTGCAATGTGGGGGACCCAGGTTCAATCCGTGTGTTGGGAAGATCCCCTGGAGAAGAGCATAGAGAACCACTCCAGTATTCTTGCCTGGAGAATCCCATGGACAGAGGGGTCTGGTGGGCTACAGTCCATAGGGTCACCAAGAGTTGGACATGACCCATGCAATTGAGGACGTTGCTTCATTTTACCCCTTGAGGCCTTGCCCAGAGTATTAGCTCAAAAAGTACATTCAATTTATTGTGGCAGTTTAGGTTCATAGTTTCTTATAACAACCACAAATGACTGAATATCCCCCTCCCGTCAACTTGCTAGGTTGGCCCAGAAGTTTGTTCAGGTTTTCCATAACATCTTATGGACAAACCCGAATGAACTTTTGGGCCAACCCACTATTTCCACTGGTTCAACATTCTCCTTCTTAAAATCACAGGTGCTTTGACATGGATGGACCTGGAAGACATTATGCTAAGGGAAATCAGCCAGTCCCCAAAGGACAGATACAGCAGGATTCCTCTTATATGAGGTCCCTAGTATATGAAGGAATGAAGAGTCATTGTTTAATGGAAATGGAGTTTCAGTTTGGAAAGAGGAAAAAGTTTTGGAGATGGATGGTGGTTGATGATCACACAACATGAATACACTTGATGCCACTGAACTGTACACTTGGAAATAGTTAAAGTGGTAGTTTTATGTCACATGCATTTTACCAAAATTTAAAATAATCAGCTAGGTCCCAAGCTGCAGAAGGCTGTGGTCCATGTCTCCCCACTCCGGATGCCTCTCCCTGCCTCCCATTTCCAGCTCATGTGGTAGTAGGATAAATACTTGGGGAAATGAAGTGAACAGCACTGTTGCCTTGAAATTGAGAAGGAAAATTAGAAGCGGACTCTTCGAAAATGCTTTGAACACTCCTCACGTTTCACCTTGCTGCTGTGTCTTCAGGATGTAAGTGGAAAAAAACGTCAGACCTCAAAGCCAACAAGAGAAGGCGTTTTCTGGGCTCAGATGAAGAAATCTACAAAATTAGGAAATGTTTGTGCCATTTCTGGAGGCCCTGGACAGGCTCAGTTCACCTCCAAGTGATTTACCTGTGGCTCTCCGTGATTATTTACTTGGCTCTTCAGTTCAAGACAATCACAGGAATGTACGGCCCATAAATTAGAATAGCTATGAAACACAGACTGCCTTTATGTAGAAACATAACTTTTGCTGGGTTTTTTTTCCAAAGGGAAAATACATTTAATATACAGGCTGAGAGTGATCACTCTGCTCTTACTGCCTCCTTTTTAATATCAGAGTTCAGCACGGATCTCTTGCCTGTCCTAGGTCTTTGCCCTTGTGGCTGACTATGGGCTCAGAAGACAGATAATCTCTCAAATGCTCCTTGACTGAGCCCCACTGGGGAGCACAGAGGCTTCACCTACCATGTCTACCCCACCCCAAACTTTGGCTGTCTCACCATTTGTGTGGTAGGGCTTTTCACAGCAGGTGAGTGTGGAAGTAGGGTAAACAATTCAGAATACCGGGAGGAGCCTGGACCTGGGGGCTGGGCCCACCAGCTCTGGACACGGGCCCTGCCACATCCCAGCATTGACTTCATCACACCCATCTCTAAAATAGGCTAACTATACCCCCTGGTTGAGTTACGGTGAGGAATAGAGATAATGGACAGAAGTAGAAGAACTTGACATTCCATAAACATGAATAAAAATATCAAGATGATAGCTCTGTATTTTGAGGTAAGCAGAGAAGTCTCAAACTGAGGATGGACAATCCATCAGATGAAAGGGAGGGTTGAGACAGGACACTGAACGCTAGTAGGGAGGAGGAAAGTTGGGGGGTGTCCGGCCAAGTCAGGAGCACAGCCCCACTGATGTAGACAGCAGGTTATCTGCAGGTCCCTTGAGGAGGGTCCAAGGGCCTGTCTGAGATTAGGGAGGGCACGGATGAATGAAGACGCAAGACTTTTAAAGCTAGGAAGTGTGACCTGGTGGCCAGAGGCAGACATCCGGGCTCCACTGTTTCTAGTTCTAACAGGGAGAGCCCATCAGACTCCGGTGCCACACGGCCAGGGTTTGACTTCTGACCCCGCCCTCACTAGCTGCGCAACCTTGAGCCAGTTACTTAACCTCACTGAACTTTTAGTGTTTCCTCTGGTAAGTGGACGCTATAATAATATCTACCTAGCTTTATAAGATTGTTATGACAATTAAATACAATTAAGATGTGGAAAACTCTTAAATAATTCCTGACACATAGCACACCAAAAAAGAAGCTTGATATTTTTTAACATAATTCATTCCTTTAAACAAACTCATTCAACAAATGTGTCCAGGCTAGCCACTGAGTTAGGCACTGGCAAAGCAGCTGTGAAGTGGTTTGCATGGTCCTTGCCCTCATGGAACTGAAAGCATAGCTTCCAAGGATTTCTTCTTGTTCCTTGCCAACAGCTCAGCCAAGATAAGGTTTTGGTGTTTGTTCTCGGATCTTTGATCTGGACTATAGGCCTTTTCTCAGGTTTCATTTATTTCTTAGCATACCTGCTTCTCCTGCAGGTAATGGAGAGTTCTTGGGACATTCTATAAAAAGCTTACCGAATTGAGGGTACTCAATCAATGTTGAATAATAACAAGAGAAATGTATAATGTATAAACAGATTATGTTGGGGTCTTAAACTTTCCTTCATCTCATTAATATATATGGGAGCACATTTCCTCGGCGTTGCTGTCCAATGTGGGCTGTCCTCCAGCCAGCAAGGAAGGCCAGGCTCCACTGAGTCCCGCCTGGGGCCTGGAGAGACTTGGGGTGCTGCACAGGATCCAAGTAGGGACCTTCTTCACAAGTGTTGGCCGTTTCCTTTCACATGAAGAGCTGCCCTTTGCTTACCCCTTATGGGCTTCCCAGGTGGCTCTAGTGGTAAAGCACCCGCCTGCCACTTCAGGAGACACAAGAGATAAGGGTTCGATCCCTGAGTCGGGAAGATCCCCTGGAGGAGGGCACAGCAAACCACTCCAGTATCTTGCCTGGAGAATCCCATGGACAGAGAAGCCCGGTGAGTTATGGTCCATAGGGTCGCAAAGAGTCAGACATGACTGAAGTGACTTACCATCTATCAGGCTTAGAACGGAGCAAGTTCTTCTGTCATTTTGCTTTATCCTTAAAACAACCCTGGGAAATAGGTTCTTCTGACCTCTCTTGTGTCTGAAGGAATAAAGTCAGAGAGGCAGGCCACAATTTGTTCAAGACAGTTGGGGTGGGATTCTAACCCAAGCATAGGCCTACACTACCACATCCCCTTTGAACAAATCTCTCAAGCCTCTTAACATATTTGTTCCTCTAGAAAACATGAGGCCGTTCTCTTCTGCATAAAATCAGCTGTATATTTTTAGGAAACCCCAAAGCCTTCAGTGCAGAATACCCTGTTCTCTACACAGGAATTCCTACCACACTTTGCAAATCTCTTATTGACTTGTTTATTTTCAGTGACTCTAAGTTCTATCAACTACTGAACCTCAGAGCAATGCTTGGTATGAAACAGATGCTCAATAAATATTTGTGGATTGAGTGAATGAATTTATCTCTAAATTTATATATCATTTAAAGGATCTATCACAGGAGATGCAAAATAAGCATTCAATTCTTGTTTGTCCAACAT